>NW_027228088.1:0-22611 GCF_037783145.1 Equus przewalskii
AATGACAAAAGCAGGGGGGCTGAATTGATTGAGGGCCCCTCTTATTTGTCACAGCTCATCCTCCACAATCTGTCTTACCTCTGCCTCTCGCCAAAGCATAGTTTTAGGCTTAGTTTGGGCAGGGTCTGGAATAGTTTTTCCTCCTGGCCATGGTCCTCACTCCTCACACGTGACCTTTCTGGAGTCTTAGCTGGATATCTGGGTTTGATAAGGGGTTCAGGGAGACCTGCCACTCCACTGCTGCTGTCCCTCAGGTATCCCTGTTCTGCTCTCAACCCCACAGCAAACATGACTTCTCTGCTGGTGTCTGCTGTCCCTTGCATGTGCAGCCCTGCCTTGGGCCAGGGACTCCTGAGGAGCTCCCATACATATTTTGGGGCTCCCTGGTCCTGCGCAGCTCCTTCTTCACATGCCCTGCCATGTAGATTGCAGCCCCTTCAGCTGTCTGGGACTCTGCTCTCTGCCTTCTCAGGCAGAGGGTCACAGCGCTGGTGGGGCCCTCCTGGGCATTTCCCTTCTCTTGGTGGTGCAGTCTGGACTGCTGATTCTCCAGTGGGGAAAACAGCCACTTCATTTCCTTGGTTTTGCTTTGTAGTGGTGTATGGTGGGAGGCTATTCACTCCATCAGAGTTGGAAGCTGAAGTTTGGCTCTCTTCTTTTCAGCCCCATCTGACCAGCCACTATGTCCACTTGTATCTTCTCTTGCAAGATAGACATCTCACGCTCCCTCAGCTTTTCTTTGTGACTCCAGTTGGTGCCCTTTGCCATTCTAATCACTCTCGTCTAGGAATTGGTTTTTGTCTCTATTCCTTTTCAAATGTCCCTGAGCTGAGATGTGACACTCCAGGTTGGTTCAACCAGAGTCAAGGAGAATGGAATGATGCTCCTCCTCCTTACTTAAGGAGAGCACTGTTGCAAGGGTAAAGGGAAATAGCTGTCATATACTGCTGTGGTAAATTGGAGCAACCTTTCTGAGGGGCAGTTTTGTACAATATATCATAGGCTTTAAAAGTCCTCATTTCCTTTGACCTCATAATTATACTTCTAGACTTTTACCCTAAGGAAACAATTAGGCATGTGCAAAATATTAAAACAGAAGAAAATTCAACATGATGTTATTTGTAATAATGGAAATTGCAATCAAACAAAATATCAAACAATAGAGAATGATGACGTGTATGTGATGGCATATTTTGAATGATTTGAGAAAATAGTTGATGCTACCTCCAACTATCTCTCAAACTCACCTTATTTTTTCTATTTCCTTCTCAACTTTTTCAGTTTTTCCCCTAAATCTGCTCCTCCCCCAGCCCTTCCTGTCTTACAAAAGGCACCACACTGCCCTGGGGGCTGGCTCCTTCTCCTGTGCCCAGGCTCTAAGTGTTAGGTCCCCTTTTCTTCTCTCTATATGCTCCACCATGATGTCATTCTGTCTCGTGGTTCAAATACCACCTATATGCTGATGACTCCCACATTGTCATCTGCAATCCAGACTACTGCCCTGAGTTCCAGACTAATGTATTGAACTCAACATCTCCACTTGGATGTCTGATTGGTGTCTCCACATGTCTGTGAGAGGCTTAATTGTGCACCAGTATCAGTTCTTCCTTCCTTTAGTACTGGCATTTCTGCAGGTTAGCCGTGCACATGGCTGCCCAGGAAGAAACTACATATCTAAACCTCTTTTGCAGCTTGATGTGCCCATGTGACCATGTTCTGGCTAATGGGATGTGTGTGGCAGTGAAGAGTACCACTTCTAAGTTGTGCTCCTAACAACTTGTCTTTTTTATTTCTTCTCCTCTCTTTTCTTTGGGTTTAATCTGCTATTCTGTTTCTAATGTGAGGTGCTTTTTCTGTCTTGAGATGGAAGCTTAGATCATTGATCTGCAGCCTTTCATATTTTCTAATATACGTACTTAAGACTATAAATTTCCCTGTATGTGCAGCATTAGCTGCTACTAACTTTAACAGTTTTGAAGGGTAATATTTTCATGATTATTCAGTTCAAACTGTTTTCTACTTTCCATTGTGATTTCTTCTTTGATTCATAGATTATTTAGAAGTGTATTCTTTATTTTTAAACACTTAGGAATTTTCTACTTACCCTTTTCATTTCTAGCCTAATTGCTCTGTGGTCAGAGAATATATTCTGTATGATTTAATTCCTTTGCAATTTGTTGAAACTCATTTTATGTCCTAGCACATGACTAATATTTGTAAACGGTCATGTGCATTTGAAAGGAACATATAGTCTGTAGTTATTGGATGCAGAATACCATTAGGTTAAGCATATTGATTGTGTTGTTCACATCTTCTATACCTTTACTGATGTTTTTGTATGCTTGTTCTCTGTTACTGAGAGAGATGTGTTAAAATCTAAATTGTATATTTGTTTATTTTTCTTTTTAGTTTGCCAATTTTTGCTCTCTCTCTTTACATATATATGTATATAGATATGCATTCATCTATAATATCTATATATCTCTATATGCTCATCTGAAAATATTTTAGTGTTTGCCTTTACAAGATGAGGGCTCTTAAAAAACAACCACAATAGCATTATCACACTTAAAAATAATTTAAGGGGCTAGCCCTGTGGCTGAGTGGTTAAGTTCGTGTGCTCTGCTTTGGTGGCCTGGGCTTCCCAGGTTTGGGTCCTGGGTGCAGACCTAGCACCACTCATCAAGCCATGCTGAGGCAGTGCCCCACATAGAAGAACTAGGAGGACTTACGGCTAGGATATACAACTGGGTACTGGGGGGCTTTGGGAAGAAAAAAAAGAGGAAGATTGGCAACAGATGTTAGCTCAGGGCCAATCTTAAAAAAATAATAATAATTTAATATTATTAAATATTCAATTAGTGATCAAGCTTCTCTAATTGTATTAAAAACCATTAAGCAACATTAAACAACAGTAAAAAAAAAACATTTAAAGACAGTTTGATTATGAATCAGAAACCAAGTAAGTTCCATACATTGTGATTGGTAGAGAGTCTTTTAAGTCCCTTTTAATCTATAGATTCCTCTTCCATATGTCTTTCTTTTTCTCTTTCTTTTTTTATGTGGTAAAATTCACTAACACAAAATTTACCATTTTAACCATTCTAAAGTATACAATTCAGGGACATTTAGTACCTTCACAAAGTTGTGCCACTATCATCACTTACTAGTTCCAGAACATTTTCATCACCCCAAAAGGAAACCCGCACACATTAAGCAGTCACTCTCCATTCCCCCACTCCCCAGGTGCTGACAAACAATAATCTGTTTTGTATCTCTTTGAAGTTGCCTATTCTGGATATTTTATATAAATGTAGTCAACATGTTGTCTTTTGTGTCTGGCATATTTTGGTCAGCATACCGTTTTCAAGGTTCATACATGTTGCAGCATATATCAGAATTTCATTCCTTTTAATTGACTGAATAATATTCCAGTGTGTGGACATACCAGATTTGTTTATCCATTTTTCACTTGATGTAAATTTGAGTTGTTTCCATCTTTTGCCTATTATGAATAGTGTTGCTATAAAAATTCCTGTACAAATTCTTGTTTAAACATCTGTTTTCAGTTCTTTTGGGTATATACCTAGGAATGGAATTGCTGAGTCATATGGTAATTCTATACTTATATTGAGGAATCACCAAATTGTTTTACATAGTGGCAGCATCATTTTATATTCCCACCAGCAATATATGAAGGCCCCAATTTCTCCACATTCCTGCCAACACTTATTATTTTGCTTTTTAAAAAATTATAGCCATTTTAGAGGGTGTGAAGTGGTATCTCATTGTGGTTTTGATTTTTGTTTCCCTAATGACTAATGATATTGAACATCTTTTCATGTGCTTGTTGGCTGTTTCTATATCTTATCTGGAGAAATGTCTATATTCAGGTCTTTTGCACATTTGAAAATTTAGTTGTCTTTTTGTTGTTGAGTTTTAAGAGTTTCTTATATATTCTGATATGCCTTTATCAGATATATAATTTGAAAATATTTTCTCCCATTCTACTGATTGTCTTTCACTCTTTTGATAGTGTTCTTTAATGCTAAACGTTTTAAATTTTGATTAAGTCCAATTTATTTTTTTTCTTTTGTTGCTTGTGCTTTTGGTGTTATATCTAAGAAACAATTGCCAAATACAACGTCATGGAGATTTACCCCTATGTTTTCTTTAAAGAAATTTATAGTTTTAGCTCTTATATTTAAGTCTTTGATCCATTTTGAGTTAATTTTTGCGTGTGTTGTGAGGTAAAGGTCCACCTTTCTTCTTTTGTATATGGATATCCAGTTGTCCCAGCACCATTTGTTTGAAAAGTCTGTCCTTTTACCACCAAATGGTCTTGGCATTCTTGTTTAAAATCAATGACCACATGTATACGTTTATTTCTGAACTCTAAATTCTAGTCCACTGGTCTATTTGTCAAGACTTGTGACAGTATCACACTGTCTTGATTACCATAGCTTCAAGGTAAGTTTTGAAATTGGGAAATGTGAGCCCCCCAACTTTGTTCTTTGTTTTGGTTTTGGAGTCCCTTGCAGTTCCATATGAATTTGAGGATCACCTTTTCCATTTCTACAAAAATACCATTGAGATTTTGATAGGGATCATTTTGAACCTGTACATATATTTGGGGTGCATTGCCATCTTTACAATATTACATCTTCCAATCCGTGAACACAGGATGTCTTTCTGTTTATTTTGGTCTTCTTTAATTTCTTTCGACAATGTTTTGTAGTTTTCAGTGTGTGAGTCTTGCATCTCCTTAGCTAAATTAATTCCTAAGTATTTTATTCTTTCTGATGCTATTGTAAGTGGAATTATTTTCTTAATTTCCATTTCAGATTGTTTATTGCTAGTAAACAGAAATAAAGACAGATTTTGTGTGCTAATTTTGTATTCTGCAACTTTGTTGAATTTATTAGCTCTAATAGTTTTTTTAATGGATTCTTTAGGATTTTTTATATATAAGATTTTGTCATCTGTAAATAAAGTTAGTTTTATTTGTTTTTTCCCAAACTGGATGCGTTTTATTTATTTTTCTTGCCTAATTGCTCTGGCTATAACTTTCAGTACAATGTTGACTAGAAGGGGAAAAAGTAAACATTTTATTTTGTTCATGATCTTAGGGTGAAGCTATCAATCTTTTATCATTGAGTAGGATATTAGCTGTGGATTTTTCATAAATGCTCATTTTCAAGTTGAAGAAACTCCCTTCTAATCTTAGTTTTCTGAATTTTTTTTTTATCAAGAAGAAGTGTTGGATTTTATCAAATGCTTTTTCTCCATCATTTGTGATAACCATGTGGTTTTTTCCCCTTCTTTTTATTAATGTAGTGTACTACATTGATTTTCATATGTTGAATCACCTCTACACTCCTGAGATAAATCCCACTTTGTCATGGTGTATAATCCTTTTAATTAAAATCTTTTTAACCCAGAGAACTGCTGGATTGGTTTGCTAGTATAGTTTTTGAGGATTTTTGAATTTATATTCATAAGGGATATTGGTCCCTTGTGGTGTCTTTCTCTTGTGGTCTTGTGTCTTTTTCTTGTGGTGCCTTTGTCTCATTTTGACATCAGGGTAATGTTGGCCTCATAGAATGAATTGGGAAATGCTTGTCCTCTTCTATTTTTGGAAGAGTTTGAGAAGGATAATTCTTCTTTAAACATTTGGTAAAATTCACCAGTGAAACCACATGGCCCTGAGCCTGCCTTTGTTCTGAGGTTTTTGATAATACATTCAATCTCTTTACTTTTATAGGTCTATTGAGAGTTTCTGTTTCTTCACGAGGCAGTTTTGTTAGTTTGTGTGTGTCTAGGAATTTGTCTATTTCATATAAGTTATCTAATTTTTAGTGTATAATTGTTCACAGCATTCTCTCACAATCCTCTTTAACTCTGTAAGGTCAATAGTAATGGCCCCACTTTCATTTCTGATTTTAGTAATTAGAGTATTCTCTCCTTTTTTAGTATAGAATCAATATTGCTTTTATTTTCTTATATTGTATGGAGAGAGGAGCTTCATAGGCTTCCATGTGTGCATTTCTATATAATATCACTTGAGCCAATATGAAGATTCTGTCACCTACCAAGTACATTATTGCCACCTATATATGGACAGTCTGGAGAAAAAACCCTGGGTGTGTGCACAGAACCATTGGCTCCCTTGTCAGATGAAATTGAGACAGAACTCCATTACTACCTAGACTTCATAAGCCCCTTTCTAAGCAGAGAAACTCATGTTCAACATTCATTTTAAAAATGCTAGTATCCTCCTTTCCACAGTGTACACTTACCTTGGTAGATAGACACAGGTTTTGGGGGAAGGCTTGACTGGGTTTTTCTGACCTCCATTTCAATCAATGGGCTGTGGGCCTGTGGACTGACTTAGATCTCGACAGTTGGTGGGGTACTACAGTTTTCCACTACAGATGCTAACAAAATGGTCTGCAGAGGAGAGTCAGCACTGAGCTTTTCAAAGATGCCAGTGCTGCTTTACCAGCACATTCCTTAGTGAGTAGTGATTTCTTTTCCCTGCAAGGGATCAGAGGCCAGAGGTAGTACAACTGGTCTCACATTATAAATCATATCTAAAAACCTACTCCCCTGGATCTTTTCACCAATTCCTCATTTTTCTTTGCCAAGGCAGTTCTAATCTTTTCATGTCATTTACTGTAGGCTGTTGTTGTCTAAGCTTATGATATGCATATTAGGCAGCTGGGTTGGCCCCTTTGAGGATGTCAAACCCGGAGTCACAGTTCCGTGCTCTCATGTCAATAAGTTTTCCCCTATATGGACTTATATTTTGTCCCCTGTCTTGCTGGTTCCATATCCTCAAAATCCATTGACACACATATTATCCCAGTTCATGCAAGTTCATATGAGCCAGGTCCTGCAGTTTCTTCTGAATATAGGGTATTTACCATCCTAACAGAAATTGTTTTTTATTCCTTGTGCCAGGATCTTACCTAGTCATAACTAGTTTGTTATTAGTCCAATAGGAATGAAAATTAGCACAGATGGATGTTGAATGAGAGAAGCAACATCTTTTCAGGTTGCTGCCTTAGATAAGGTCTTTGCAGGGTCTCCAGGACCAAGGAGGATTTTCTCTAGTAGCCAGGGTTAGGGAGTTGCCAATGTCCAGGTGAGGGTTCATGGAATTCTGGGTATTCAATGTTCTCACGCTAGTCATCTTACCAGGTCTCTGGGTTCCACTCTTTCTTTGTCAGATTCATACATGTATATAGAGAAATGTGAATGCTGTGCATGGTGTCTCCAAGCAGCTCTGCCAACCAACAATTGGCATCAGGGCTTGATGTTCAGCTGTCTGCCTTACGATTGGAGGAGAGGAGCTCTCCTTAATCCAATAGGTCAGGGAGAGTGACAGGTTGAACTTTCCCATCAGACACACACACCCGTGACAGAGAACCAGCTTAGGGTAATCTTAGAACCCCCTTGACAAAGGCTCAGGCTGGAAGGGATCTCAGAGTCCACACAGCTGACCGTAAATCAAGCTCCACACCCCACATGTGACCCCAGTTTAAAGTGAAGGAGAAGAGGTGCATGTCCCAGGTGTGTCTGCCCTCTTGAGTGAATGCCTCAGGTGTAAATGACACCCCAGGAGGGACCAGGTCCTCTCCCTCCACTCCAAACCGAGAGGCACCCACGATCTCACAAGTATAGGGAAACCTGGGGTTCTGGTGTCACATATAGGCCGTCAGTCCATGATGCTGATAAATATTTCTCACTAAGAAGATGAAATAGTCCATCCCAGCCGTCTTAGAAATTAGATTGTCACCTGGGTCACAAGATTGTCGTCTTCTTTCTACGGCACCTGAAATTTATCCTCAGAGCGGAGTCTTAAACCACATCTTACTTGCTCTACTGGCTCACAGTGCTATGAAGGAGTGAATGAGTGAATGCATGAATGAGGTGGTGAGGGAAATATTAGAACGTAGAGATAGATGTGGCTGCATGAGAAAGCTGAAGTTGAGTGATACATTTGCCTCAGAGAGACACGATGTTATAGAGGAATTAGAGTGTGCTGTTCCCGTGCACAAGGCCCACATAAGGCGTCGAGGTGGTGTGTTTCCAAATACTTCCCACGACCCTGAGGCTGTCTTGTGGCTTGGCCCAGGCAGGATGCCCCAGGAGCCGTGGTCTCTCCCAGGCAGAGTTCCAAAGAGGGTGCTGTTGGGCCTGAAGCTTATACAATTTGGAAGTCCCTCTTCTAAAATTATGAAAACGCGCGTGGAAGTGAACATTTATTTAGAATGAGAAGAAAATCCATGAATAAATAAACCTTAAAAGATGACAATGAATCCGTCAAAATTCCAAAATTTTGTATAATATACATATACATATATATTTAGATATTTCAACTACGCAGCTGTACCATCTGAAGTACGGCGAAGCAGACGTTTGAGGTGAAAGACACAATGGTTTTGTTGTAAATCAAAACAGCTAGCCTTTGCAAATTTTACCCAGAAAAGAAAGTCACGCGGCCTTGTGAACACATAACACGGGCCCGTGAGTGGCTGTTGACTCCCTCCAAGAATCAAAATGCACTCGGGTTCAGGTTAAACCTTTCGTGTTTATTTTCACATCCAGTTTTTAAAAGTAAACTAGCTTTTCTAACATTTTTTTCCCCCCCTCAAAAAAGTCTTGTTTCGACTTAGGAAAACAGTTCATGGCTTCAGAATCTATCTTTGAATTACATACGTTTCATTGTATCCCGACAACAGCCGTACTCAGCCGAATGGAGACTTTTCTGTAGCCCGATTCCCAGTTCCCAGATCCCGGTCCATCTGCTGCTCAGGCAGCCTGGAATGACTTACCCGTCTGCATTTATACTGATGGAATCTGTCGGAGCTAGCTGATGAAGAAGTCAAAAGCTAAAGCTTGCTTGGTTTGAGACACATGCCTGCTTTCCAGGGGACACAGGCCCAGAACAAAGTGCTCGCTTTCCTACAATTTATGCCATCTGGATGGGCTCCTAGCAGTCAGCCTGGACTCCCGGGTCTAGAGTAGCTTGACTGTGTACACGATGACTCCAGTTGTCTTCCACCAGGGGACAGTGGGCTCTATGTAGGGGATTCGGTCAGTTAGGAAGACAGCCAGAAGCCTGTCTGTTTGGGGGAACCATTCAGCCATTGAAGAAGAGCTATTCCCATCAATGGAATCTCGGGGAAACGTAGAGTTAAAAGTCTTATGCAGGCTGACGACAAAATGTTGACTGTGTGCTGAGATTTCACTCACCCACACGTGGACTACATGCAGATGATCCATTAACTTTGTTTGGATTTCAGATTGCCTCTCCAAGAACCATCTGAAGGTAGTGATGATAGACAGAAAACATCTCTGTCATTGGTTTTACCTCTTGAGTCTATCTTTCCAAGCAAATAAGCATGGCAGGGAAAATTCAGGAGCTGTCTTAAAAAGGAATTCAATCATTTATACCGATGTATCATGAAAAGGATGACAAGTCGATGTGATGTTTCCGTAAAAGTGTATCTTGGATTTTAAAAATGACCGTTGCTTAATATCTGACACCGGGGCCTTTTCGTGCAACAAAAGAATGGGAGTCCCGTATTAAAATACGAAGTATAGCCAAAAGCAATGTCATGAAAACACCCGGACGATAGACACATCCGGGCAAGTAGAAGGAAATACAACTGTTTGCAATATTTTAACAAATTAGTCTGTGAAGAGCTTGGGAGCAAGAAATGATGATGACCGTGACACCCACAAATGCTAGGGATGGGTCCAAAATGAATCCAGCCCGTTCCCGAGGTCTCGACTTTCCAGAACGTATTTACGTGCCATAGAGAATGGAAGGGTCACAGATTTCGTAAAGACAGGGTTTCTCGGTAAGGGTATATACAGGAGGCCTCCCTGCTGAGGTGTGGGCACGGGGGGCGGGGGGAGTTATTGAGCCTTGCTCCTTCTTGCTGACCTCTTTCTCATTTCCTTTAAGAGGTTTTTATCAAATAGTTCTTTTTCCCGGGAATGCACGGGTGGCCCTTTCCGGTACTTTTCTTCTGCCTCCTTATAATCTAATCCATCAAGTGCAGCAATTGAACAGATGATTGCTTCTGGCAGAAGAACTTCCACAACAAAACTCACTCGGTCATCTCTGATCCGATTCAGCACTCTCTTGTCCATTTGCTTGTAGATTTCCTGTAAATGTCTTACCACCACATCCAGCTGGTCTTCATCCTCCAGGTACGTTTCAACGCAGATCACGTACCTGTTTGAATTCAGAAATGATGCCAGCCACCTGGACTGCTTCCTGCCTTTGACGATGTCCAGAAGATGATGGTCAGCCCCCTTTCTTTTCACGATGAAGTCCACTAGCTTCTGGTTGGCTCGGTCCCGAGCGGCCTTCATCCGGTCAGGGAGAATTTTCTTGCAGGGCCTCTTCCCGCCCAGGGATGTCTCCTCCTCAGAATCGTCCAGGTCGTCGTAATTCACCCGTGGGAAATCAATCTCCAGAGTGCCCTCTTGGATGGCTTTCCTGATTGGGTAACTGACGTCAGCAGCGTAATAGTCCAGGAAGGAGCCCGCAAAACACCCGCGACCGAGCCCCTCTCTGTAGTGGGAAATCAGGGAGAAGCACCAGTTCACACTTTGCTCATACGCTTTCCTGGCTCTCTTTATCAGTTTCTCTTTCTCTTTACAATCCAGGTGCTTTAATCTTCGAAGAGGAACTTGAATGCCACTCTTTTCGAGGTGCATGTTTGCCTCTATCAAAAGCACCCTTGCCGTCTGCTCTGTTTGGCTGACGCTCTTTACCACTGCTGGCCAAAATGGGTGATTTTGAAATTTAAACCAGACCATCATTCCTCTTTCAATGGGACCCGGCTCCCGAGGGAGGGCCATGCTTGTCGGTTGTCCTGCTTCCTTGCCGACATCTTTTTTAGGAGTCGTGGTGGGATTAACCGCCTTTGAGTCGACTAAAGGTCGAAGTTCTTGCAGTCGTCTCTCAGACTCTGGTCCCTGAAGCTTCCTTTTTCTATTTGCCAGACGGAGTGAACAACGCAGCCTCAGGTTAGGGGCACTGGAGGCTGCTGCCGCACCTTCCAAGCCTGGCTTCCAGGCACCCTCTCCAGGGTCCTCAACACCCCCGGAGAAGGTAGAGCATTCAGAAGAGACAGCCAGGGTCTTTGGGCCGCTGTTGTGCGTCCCTTCTTGCAGAGCCTTGGGCACCGTGAGGATGAAACCTGGTGGCGGAGATGGAAGGACGCCTCCGTCTTGAGCACCTGCACCCTCCTCCTTGGCTGTGCAGTGCAGGGACATAACTCTTGAGCTGTCCCTCTTTTCCTTGCCCTCTCTCTCACGGTCATCTTCTGAAAGTGACGGGAAGTTTGGGCACACGCTGGAGCTTTGTGAGGATGTTGTTCGCATTTCCCTGGGAATACGAGCGACGGCTGTGTGCACCTGTGATTTGCTACCCTCCCTCTCTGAACGTACCCACGGTGATTTGGGGTTTTCGCTTTTCCCAAGGCTCCTCGGTAAGTTCCCTCTGGGCTTCCAATACTTTCTACGAGATGGCCTTTGCAGTCTCTTCTGAGACAGCGTGGTGGTCTCTGGATCGTCTAACGCTCTTGCCCGACCCAGATTTGCTCTCTCACTCAGAATCTCCCAGGCCACTGTAAGGGCGCTTCTGTAGGCCGCTTCCTCTCCCGGTGGGACACTGGCCTCCGACTGGGCCACTAGCGAGGAGGCCATGGATTCAATTTGAGACTCAGTTAGGATCTTTATGTCTGTGCTTTTCACTCTAATTTTTTCATCGACTGAGAGTATTTGAACTTCTAGAGAAAGTGCCTTTTTTCTCTTATTTGTTGGTGGGATCCCGGATCTGGATAAAACCTTTGCTGGCCAGAAGAGGCCTTTCCAGTTGCAGAGGACATATGTGGCCTCCATTATGATTCGCCTTTCCTGTCAAGAGGTAATTCATAGAGGTGGAGGGGTCTGGCTGTCATACCTGCAGCTGCGGCAGATCTTGCCTAGAACAGCGTTCTTCCCCACACCTTTTTGCCGAGGACTGCGAAGGTTTCACAGCTTGTCTGGCCTGTCCTTCTCCCCCTGAGTCTCCCAGGGACGCTGGAACTCGTGTTTTGGACGGACTATGCTGGGGAATACTGGAATATGGGAAAGGAAAAGAAGAAGAGTGTCAGAAAGAAATTCCTCCTGTGAAAGTAGAAGAATGTTGGTCAGTGAGAATCGATGAGAGATAAAGAAATATAAAGCGTGTGTATCAGACAGGGGGCTAGAAACATGGCAAGTATCTGGGAAAAAGTTCCTGAAGATACCTGAGGAGTTTTGCAACCCTCCCAACCCAACCTCTTGCCCCATTTGTTCCTGCTGCATATTAAACAGCATCTGTGTGGGGAGGTGGGTGTCATGTCCAGGGTCTCATTTTGGTTGTTGGACCTCCTGTGCCTTTTGGGCTCCTCGGGGCTCATCCTAGGGGAATGTCAGTTTTTCTTTTCGAGGGTGCTGGCGCCGCCCAGCGCACCCAAGGAACCCAGAGGTGATCTCTGACCTACAGGGACGAGGTGTCAGCACAACGTCGTGTTCAAGAGCCTGAGCTTGGAATTCAGAGGTTCGTGAAGATCATCAGGGTGGTTGCTGGTGCCACCCTTCACAAGGATTGCTGCAGGCACGGGCCGTTGGCTGCGACCAGCACTTCTTCGTTTCTCTAGGGTGGTTTCAAAGGCTTTTTCCCCAGCACCACCTCTGTGTCAAGAAGCGGCCGTAGAGCGAGGAGCAAAACCAACCACACCCCAAACGTCAACATGAAATGACTGCAAATGAAATGTTCAGTGAAATGGGAAAGTCTTACCAAGGCCACGTGGATCGTGGTAGGTGTGGTCCTGTTGGTAGCTGGATCTGTTGATTCGCACACTCCAACTGCTTGCCCGGCAGACCCTTTACCCTGCTCCGTGCTTCTGAAGGGCACTGTTCTTCCAGGGGTCAAACGGCTTCAAATGTAGATACCCAGGACCTCTGCACCTCTAATGTTAATCTAGAAAAATCCAAAAGCAGATAGGAAATTAAGCCAATGAAATGGGGATTGATTCATCACTTTCCTTTCCCCAACTCTGGAATGCATGCTATTCTGGAACAGAAATACTAGTTAAATCTCATGCGTAAGGTAGATGCTATGTTTCTTTTCCTCCTTCTTTTGCATTTCAAAAACATTTCCGTGTTAAGCTACTTACTTTGTGTCAGTCCCTCCTATTTCAGAACAGCGGGAACTACTGCTCTCGTGACAGCCTTCGTCTGCCTTGGGCACACAGATTGAACGATAGCAACTTGTGTGTGTTTGTGTGTGCATGTGAAACAAAAATGGGGTCTATAATGTTAGTGTTTTCCTTTTCTCGTGCTTCTGAAGTAACATTAAATGGGCTTGCGGGGAATATAAAACGGGTCGGGAGATACCGACGGGAGACAGTACACTAGAGATGCTCACCCTCGATTTGACGGTGTATGGGCTTCCCACACATTTGTTGTGCCTCCATAGACACATACCTGCACGTATTACCTAGGACTATAGTTCTTCACTCAAGAGCATATTTGATCACCGTTTCACGTCAGTGCCTGTTTTTCACATCGCTTTTGCGAATCTCTTTACAATGTGGTTTCCCTGATATTTAAAAACTCTAGTGAACTCTAAGTTTCAAACATTCAGATGTGTGTCATGCAGAAGATGCGATTGTTCTCTCAATTCCTCTCTTCCCACCCAGAAATACCCTGTTAATAGGTTCTACTTTTCTGTATACGCTGTACAAATACGTATTACAATTCGCTTCTAGATTTTAGCTCACCCACTATCTGTTTCAAACGGTATGTTTGATAATATCAAATATTATTTCCCTAGTAAATGCACGTGTGTGCGACTTTGCACGTGCTCATAATATGAAATGCGTGATGACTAAATATACATCCTTTGGGCGTAACCCACACAAACTTTTTCTTGGACCAGGGTGCACGATCATGCAGCTTTCGCGTCCTCTGCTTTAGAGAACTCAGTGTACCGGCTCTCAGAGCACATGTGTCATGTGAGGACACAGAACAAAAGGGAGAAGGAAAAACAGGTGACTCAGCTGCTGCAGTCTCCCTGCGGCAGGACCCGACAGCCCATCACACAAAACAGGAGGGCCTGACCAGATAGCTGCCCACACTGCAAGACACACACTTGACACACGCGCACACACACTTACTCTCTCACAGATACACATGAACACACACACACAGTCACACTCAGAGTGACGTTAGAGCCCCAAGATGCGTGTTATTGATGCATGTAATCCATGCTCTCTGCCTTTACATGTGCATGCAAATGTTTCTGCTTCCACTGTAGGTGTTGTTTTCAGCTCCTTTTCATTCCTTATTTTAAAAACACACGTGGGAAATCCAAAAAGACGTTTAAAATTAGAACGTAGGGAAAATATTAAGCATCAGTAATCTAAGCGCCCAGGAATGCTTACTGCGAATATATGAGTCCGCGGGGTCTAGAATTTGTGTTCTATTTACGCTATCATGTGTTCTGTAAGGTATTAAAAAGGTCGCTTCTAAAATTGTACAAGCTATTTGAATAGTCTCTTGTATTCACATTTGCGTACACCTTTTCAAGTATTAAACACTTTAACGGAGTACTTTCGACAGACAGCCAAAATATCAATTACAGTTATTTTTCTGGTCGCTAAAGCAATGCATCCTTGAGAGAGAGAATCCGAAGGGAAGGGTGTTAAATGCAAATATCAAATATTCAATGGTCCTCTCATCCTATGCTTTGGCCCATTGCCCAAATATCTGCCACTGAAGATTGGTACGTGATCTTGCAGCTGATTTTCTTTTCATATCGTGTAGCGATGGGAGTGCAGCTCTCCTCTCTCCCTCCACAGACATATGCAGGGAGAGGGACAGAAAGACACTAGGTAGAGATAATGGGACGTACATATTGATCCTCTTTTGCACGCCGGGAACAATGTGCTCGAAATAGAATGTTGAACAGCACCAAACTAACTTTTAAAGTAACCCCAAATCCTCAGAGGGCTTGGGTATGAAAATGTGTCCAGTATTTTAGTTCACAATCAAGTCAAACATTGCTGCCCGGTGAGAACAAACAGAGTGAAGTAGAAGGGAGACGGTGTAAATAGCAACTCTCCGATCTGTATAACTCCACTGTCAGCTTCAGACCATCAGGAAATAAAGTCCTCAAGTGGACTAGCTTCCATTTTTAAGTCCTAGGATAACATTTGTTCTATTCCATTTGCTCTGAGGTTGAGGAAAGAAAGGACTTGATGAGAATGAGCATTTACTTCTCCAATAAACAGCCATGAGTTTTGGAAGAACTCTTTTGGAAGCTCTATGCTTTAAGTCCTTTCCCCAGTGAGGGCTGTAATCACTTCTGAAGAGAAAAGAAAAGAAAAGAACCCTCTGAAGGTGTTGTCTCAAAATGAGGGCACTTTTCTTGATATCGCTCCCCCACCCCCCACTCCCCAGAGGCAGGAATTCTCTCCTCTTCACCCCAACGCCCCCTCCCTACAATTCCTACCTATTTATTGGGGCTTCTTTTGAGCTGTAGGTTTTGTGATTTTAAACTGTCTACAAAACGTGTATTTCCATAAAGGGATGGGTTGGCAGTTGTCTTTCTCGTTATAAAGGCACATTTTATGTAATTTCAGTTACAAAGAAAATACATTCTTGCCTATGTCTGCACCTTTCCATTGCCAGACAAATTCGACATGAGCTTTCACACGTGACTTTTTAAAAAGTTTTTAAAGGTCTCGTTCGGGTTGAATTCCATTTGTGGCAAGATTGAGTGAGAATTGATATCTCTAAACCTTCCCCCTTGTGTTGGCCACTCGCTCCAGAAATTCATAGAGGTCACTCCTACTCGGAGATCTGGGTCGCTTTTGTATAAAATGTTTAAATGCCAAACATCACAAACTGAAAAATCGTGAACTGCCTTCAGTTTTCTCAGTGGGATAAAAAAAAATTTGGGCTTGTTTCTCACCTACAAATGACCAGCTGTGACTCTAAATACACATACACCTTCAAATTACCAAGCTCTGCCCCCCGTTTTCCCTAACAAATAGCGGTCAGTCACAGCACCCGTTCTTGCAGGTGCACAGCTTCCAGAGCCACCTACTCAGAGAAGGAGAAGCATGAGCACTTGAGCAAAGAACAAGGCAAAGGTCGGGATTTCTCATCCGGGCCTTATTTTAAGACTAGAGTGAGTTCCCTCCCATTCCTTTTGGAAACTCAGGTGGCTCCTCCCATCCAGTAGGCCGACTTTCTTTCAAAGATGCTCTGTTATCCCTCCAGTCCTTATTACTTGCCACAGGGAGACCTCCGATATCCTGTATATCACTGACGAAATCAGGCACGCCTGAGCGATAAAAAGTCAAGGGCAGCCTCCTCTTTCCTGCAGGTGAGACCTCCATAATTACTACCACCCAGGAGAGTGAACGAGATGCGTATTTCAGAGCCTGTTGATTTCCCTGCGTCGTGCACGGGGAGAGAGCGTTGCCCTCGTTCACAAGATAAGTTATTGCATTGTAGGTCGTCACAACCACATTGGACCTATGCCAGGTGCTTGCTATCCACGGGGAAAGGCTAACGAAGTCACATTCTAAGCCGACAAGGGTATGTTACGTATCCAGCACAAGGGCTGATGCAGGCCTTCATGTACCGGCATAGAAAAAATGCAGACGGAAAAAATTTGACTAGAGACCAATTAAGTACAAGTTACATAGTTCACGCAAAACACACATTCGTATGGAGACCAATGCTATATACTTTATCCTAGCATACGAAAGACATGTAAATGCAAGGGAAAAGTCTGCAATGGTAAACAGAAATGTCGTGACATGGCTCCATCGAAAAGAGAAGAGGAACAAGGATGGAAGTGGTGGAGAGGGTAGACGTTATTTTTCAAGCCATGCTGTAAAATATCACAGGGAGGACACATTTATATGTACATATGCACCAAAATCTTATATAAAGATCCCAAGGAGATGTGAAGTGAAGTACAGGATGTGAGTGAACGAAAAGAAAGCAAGTGTAGCAAAACGGTACCAAACCATTGCATAGAACGCAATGAGAATATATTTGAAACGTGTTTGAGGTATATCTTATATCGATCGAAGGAAATATTCATTATTAGAACGTATATACCTAACCACGTAAGAGATATTCAGTTGCAGTCCAAGAAGAGAGAGAGGGGTTGCAGAATGTTTGAGGAACGGTAGCCAACAATTTTCCAAAATGAAGAAAAACATGGTATAGTTGATGTGCCAAACCACAAGTATAATACATGCTCTCTCGGTCTGTCTCTTTCTCTGTCTCTGACTCTGTCTCTCTCTCACACACACACACACACGGAAACACACATACATACAAACAGGTCTAGGCACAGCACAGTAAAACTTGCAGAAACCAAAGCGAAAGGAAAGACCTTAAGAGCAAAGAGAGAAAAACAAACATGATTATTAGGCAGTGTCCTCTTACCCTTTTAATTAGAGAGAGCTCGACAGAATCATTTGGAGACCAAAACAGGCAAAAAGAGAGCAATGAGACAAGGAGAAGGGCGCCACGGTAGGAAGAGTGGGCACGTGTAGCTCTGGAAAAACCAAGGGAAGACATGGTGGTTCTGAGAAGCCATGACCTCGGAGGAGAAGACCTCAGAGCTTGGCCCAGACTTCTGAGGAAAGGGGCTGCCCAGCACTGTGCAGCTTCTAAAGGAGGTCAAGGGAGGGACCCATGAAACCCAAGACCCCTCCCAACAATGATGTGGAAAACTGATGAGCTCGCACCACAGCGTCAGGGTCTGAGAGGAGGCCCCCCCCCCCCGCCACCTGGGATCCCTATCTCTTAGGAGAGAGAGTTTACCAGTCTGCTGGTGCTGGGCAGGTAGTGATGGAGAGGGTCCTTGGAGTTTGGAGGAAACCCACTTTATGGGCCGACTGTCCCTACTGAAATCACAAAATCGCATGTCCCTCTCCCTGTTGTGCGAAGGGCCATTTATTGGGGTGACCCTGAGAGGAGCGGGAGCAGGGAGGAAGGTACAGCCAGCGGTCTCACTTCCAGACTTCCTGTCGCCCTCTGGAGACGCCACTGGCGGACCCTCACAGGCAGTCAGACGGTAGAGGGGAAATGGGGTTGTCGGAGCCTGGTCTCGGCACCACGCAGCAGCGCGTAGGACTGGAGCTGAGAGGCGCGGAAATCCTCCACCTAGAACTCGCTTCTGCTGTAGGCACTTCCCTGACAGAGGATGCAACAGTACGTCCCGTAAATGCTATGCTTTTCTTTCGTAATACAATAAACACAGAAAAAAAGAACCGCCAACCCTCAACGTCAACAGCATCCACTTCCAAACGTGCAACAGCAAAACTCAGAACCTTTGTGGAAAAAGCTTGTTTTTCACACTTATAGAATAAAGAAGGAGTCATTTACCGACTGAATTCAATTTACCCAACTGTAATTAGTGGTGTGATAACAGGAAATTCGTCTCTTAGAGAACATGATTCTTAGTTCACGTGTGTCAGCTGCTCAGGGTGAGCACGATATCATCCCCTGGGTCACACAAGGCTACGTTAGACCCTCCAATCCTACCCATCCGTCTCATTCGCTGACTTCAAATTTTCCCTCTCATATCACACACACAGTAACTTTACTGTAAGTAGGTGTGCAAGAGTAAACCCACATCTTCAGAGGTTCATGAGACAATGTTGTTGAGCAGAGGCGTACGAGGAGAAATACTCGGGGACCTCTGCTTCCAACAGCTCAGGTGACAATGCCCTCACACAACAACAACCTTAGGACGCTGAAACGTGCCTGGGGTAGGACAGGTTATTCAGCCACCTCAGCCCCCCCCACAGGATGAGCTGCCACCCTCCTCTTACAAAACAAGAGGAATTAGAGCTCCTAATGTCCAACTAAAGACCACACACTGGCACCACACACAGACACACACACACACACACTCACGTTGATAGCAGACACCGACTAGTCTCGATGTTTCTACAGTTACTCCATCTCTCCAGTCTGTAAATATCCTTGTTAAATGTTTCTGCCGCCAGGAAAGAATGGAGCCTATCTCGGTTGTCACGGAAACTAGAGTGTCATCAAAACGTTCTCCCTGATGTTGGCTTTCTATGGAAACCAGGAAGTACTAATACATCCTCAGATGCAGAGCGTGGATCTCTCTCTCAGCCAATTACTCCCCGACCAATCCAATGAATGAATGAATGAATGAAATGTTAGAGACAATACCTGATGTTCTCACGGAATAGGCGTTTGGGGGCAGGGGCAGTTTTCACAAAATGACTTATGGAAGAAATAAAATAAAAGGAAGACAGCTTCTCTTCTCCCTTGAGACACACACACACACACACACACACACACACACACACACACACTTAGGATCCATTCCCCGTTAGTGACCTCCTTTCAACCCCATCATCCTGACACATGAAGCCAGGTGTATTTGTGCAGGTGGGGTCCAAGGACTCCTCGTCAATTTAAAATGGCCTGGAGAGCGGAAACATGTGAGGATAAAGCACCTAGAGGTCAGAGGAAGGCAAACCAGAAACGCAGGTTGTGGCAGGACCAAAGGACTCTGGGTCTACACTTGGACAAATGTGTATTGACAGGGCTGCCAGGACACCATGACTCCTGAGAAGAGAGACAACTCCCCAAAGTGTCCTTGACCTAGGACAATAGGGAGGTAGAGCTGAACCTCTCACATTTGGGATCTGTGCTCAGCGTGTACTGCTGCAACCACACCGGCAGTGAATGCTATGCTCAGAGATAGGGCTCCTATCATCAGGACACACAGCACACACTTCCTCTCTCATAGTAACTCACATTAGGGGACAGAGCTGCCCCGTGATGCAGCTCTTCCTCGTGTTGATGAGCTCCCCGCGACCCTTCTGTGGTCAGTCCTGGGCAGTGACGTGCTGGAAACAGGCCCTCAGGAGGGTGGAGTGCAGTTCCGATTTCCAGGATTTTCGTATTTCCATGGTGTAAATACTCCCATCATGGCTGATTTCAAGCCACCAACGTGATGCCACTGAATGCTGATTTGGCAAGTGAGGCCCCAAATCAGCTCTCATGAGGTGAGGGCTCCAGAGAGACCCAGCACAGCTCTGGATCCCGGACTCTGGAGCCAGACAAAGCCTCCCATTCCACATGCAATCCACAAGCAAAGGGCGCGCTGGACTTTTATACAGCTGTGTGCCAGCTGAAGGAAGGCTTTCAACAGGTTCTTAGCGCGGGGGCAACGGAGAAGATCAAGACCTGCCATCTAGCCCGTGTAGTGTTGGAGGGGGGCAAATGGTGGGGTGCATTCATGGTCGAGATTTTCAAGTCAAGACTTGAAAGGGAGGTGTGGGTTTAAGTCTCAGCTCTGCCTCTCTGAGGCTGTGTGTGACTTCCACATTGTGCCCTAACGTCTACTGTCCCCTAGTCTCCATTTGTGTCAAGTCAGTTAACAGCATCTCTGCTCTCAAAGGGCTGATTAACATCAACGAAAGAACATGGGACTTTGGCAGTGCCCAGTGGTCATTCTGAGAACCCTGGGGGGCGGGGGGCGGTGGTTCCTGAGACCCTGTTGGGGGACCAGTGAGGTCTTCCTTCCCCTGCTCGGTATCGATGAATCCAGATTACTTGGTTCCCTTCCACTGAAGCAGCAGATGGTAAGGGGTGGAATGAGGAAGCAGGTAAGAAAACCCAGACCTTTCCTATTCAGGTAGATATTAAATAGATTTGCAAAAATGTAAAGCAGTGCCACGCTTTCAATCCTTTTTTTGGTTCGTTTTCAAAAATATAGTAGTTTTTTCATAAAGCCTATTTACATGTAAGCAAGAATGGGCTTAATGTTATTTTTAAATGAGTACATTAAAATGAATTGCTTAGTTTTTTCAAAATACCTGAACTTCTTATTACATTGGTCTAAAAGGTGTTTTCTTTAACTAAGAAAACTTTTTTTGAACTGAAATTCACACGTTACAAAGTTAACCATTTCAAACCATTCCATTCCATTCAGTGGCGTCAAGTAAATTCACAATATTGTGAAACCGCCACCTCCCTCTTCTTACCAAAGGTTCGCATCAGCCCCGAAGGAAATCTAGCAGCTGTTAAGAAGTCACTCGTCGTCCCCTGTGCCCTGCAACCCCTGGCAACCGCTAATATGCCTTCTGTCTTTATATATTGGCCTATTCTGAATATTTCACATAAATGGAATCACACATTATGTGACCTTTTGTATCTGGCTTCTTTCACTTAGAATAATGATTTCAAAGTTCGTCCACGTGGTAACACTCCTTATGGCTGCATAATATTCCATTGCACAGCTATTTCGAAGTACGTTTACCCATTCATCAGTTCACGGACATTTGGGTTGCTTCCAGCTTAGGTTGTTTGAATAGTGCTGCTATGAACATTCACGTACCTGTGCTTTTTGAATGCCTGTTTTAAATTTTGGAGGGGGTGTATCTCTAAGAATGGAATTGCTGCATCACGTGCTAATTACGTGTTTAAATTTTTGAGGAACCACCAACCTGTTTCAATGGCGACTGTACCATTTTAAATTCCCCCCAGCAATGGATAAGGCTTCCAATGTCTCCACATTCTCAACAACAATTTCTTTTCCTTTTTAAAAAAGTTTAGACATCCCGATGGTGGTTAACAGTCATTATGGTGGTTTTGATTTGCATTGCCCAATGACTAATGACGTTGAGCATATTATCATGTGATTCTTGGCCAATTGTATATTTCTTTGGACAAATGCATATTCAGATCATTTACTGATTTTTATTCTTGGCTCTTTTTTTTTTTTTTTTTTTTGGTCACTTGTTTGGAGCTGTAAGGGCTCTTTCTGTATTCTCGAAACTAGGCTCTCACTGGATCTACGATTTGCCGATGTTTTCTCCCACTCTGTAGGGTATCTTTTCTCTCTTGATAGTGTCTTTTAATGCAAAAAGAGTTTCGCTTTGATGAAGGCCAATTTACCTATTTTATATTTTTGTTGCTTTGGGTCTGACATTTAAGACATCCTTGCCAAATCCAAGGTCATGAAGGTTTACTCCTATGTTTTCTTCTACGAGTTTTATAATTTTAGCTCGTATATCTAGGTGTTGGGTCCATTTTAAGGGAGTGACTTTTGTGTCCGGCGTAACTTAAGTGTCCGACTTCCTTCATTTGCATGTGGATATACAGTTGTCCCAGAGGCAAGAGTTGAAGAGACTATTCTTACCCCATTGAATGGCCATCGTGAGTCACCTCACACGCAATACGTTGGTGTGCTCACAAGAGCCAACCAAGTGCTGAGCGTTATAAAGGAAGAGAAGTAGAAGTAAAACATAAACCGTTGGCTAGACGTGAACCTATTACTCGAAGTAGGCAATATGAAAGTGGGATCAGACCGAATAAAATATTGAAGCTTTGCTTCTGAATCTTAGATGAAAGAGGTAAAATGTGTGATCAAAACCAGGAAAAGAATATTACAGAGCTGGTAGCAAATTAAGGCAGGCACCAAAAAGTGAAGTGTTTTAAAAAATAATGTACGGGGGAGAGAGAGAGAGACAGAGGAGA
>NW_027228089.1:0-125010 GCF_037783145.1 Equus przewalskii
CACCAGCCGAGCACGCCGGAATCACCTGCCAGGCTTGCTGGAACCACCTGCCAGTCATGCCAAAATCACCTGCCAACTATGCCAGAACCACTTGGCGGACACTCCGGAATCATCTGCCGGACATGCCGGAACCAGCTCTCAGACACACCAGGACCACGTGCCGGAGACGCCGGAAGCACCTGCCGAGCATGCCGGAGCCACCTGCTCGACTCGCCAGAAACACCTGCCGGACACGCCAAAATCACCTGCCGGGTACGCCAGAACCACCTGGCGGACACTACGGAATCACCTGCCGCGCATGCCGGAACCACCTCTCAGACGTGCCGGAAGCACCTGCCGGAAACGCAGGAATCACATACCGGACAGACCGGAACCACCTGCCAAGAACGCCGGAGCCACCTGTTCGACTCGCTGGAACCACCTGCCGGACAGGCCAATATCAACTGCTGGCTATGCCAGAACCACCTGGGGGACAGTCCCGGATCACCTGCCAGCCATGGCGGAACCACCTCTCAGACGTACCAGAACCACCTGCCGGAGAAGCTGGAAACACGTCCTGGACAGACTGGAACCACGTGACGGCCATGCCTGAACCACCTGCCGAGCACGGCGGAACCACCTGCCGGACACGCCAAAATCACCTGCGGGCTACGCCAGAACCACTTGGACGACTCTCCGAAATGACCTGCCGGGCATGTTGGAACCACCTCTCAGACGTGCCAGAAGCACGTGGCGGACAGTCCGGAATCACCTGTTGGGCATACGCAACCACCTCTGAGACGTACCAGAACCACGTGCCGTGCACGCCGGAACCACCTACCGGACAGACCGGAATCAACTTTTGGGCATGCCGGAACCACCAGTCAGATGTGCCAGAAACACGTGCCGGAGACGCCGGAAGCACCTGCCGAGCACGTCGCAACCACCTGCTCAACTCGCCTGAACCGCCTGCCGGACACGCCAAAATCACCTGCCCGCTACACCAGCACCACTTCGGGGACAAGCCGGAATCACGTGAGGGGCATGCCGGCACAGCCTCTCAGACTGAACCTCGTGCCGGACACCACAGAACCACCTGCCGGACAGACCGGAACCACCTGCCGGACACGCCGGAACCACCGGCTCGACCCGCCGGAACGACCGCTGGACATGCAAAATCACCTGCCGGCTACGCCGGAAACACTTGGCGAACACTCCGGAATCACCTGCCGGGCATGCCGGAACCACCTCTCAGATATGCCAGAACCACGTGCCAATGACCCCGGAAGCACCTGCCGAGCACGCCGGAACCACCTGCTCGACTCGCCAGAACCACCTGCCGGACACGCAAAAATCACCTGCCGGCTACGCCACAACCAATTGGGGAACACTTTGGAATAACCTGCCAGGCTTGCTGGAACCACCTGCCAGTCATGCCAAAATCACCTACCAACTACGCCAGAACCGCTTGGCGGACACTGCGGAAACACCTGTCGGGCCGGCTGGAACCACATCTCAGACGTGCCAGAAACGTGTTCATGAGATGCTGGAACCACACCCCCAACAGACGGAAAACACCTGCCAGACCCGTCTGAACAACGTGCCGAGCACGCCGGAGCCACCTGCTCGACTCGCCGGAACCACCTACCTGACATGCCCAAATCACCAGCCGGGTATGCCAGAACCACTTGGCGGACACTCCGGAATCATCTGCCGGACATGCCGGAACCAGCTCTCAGACACACCAGAACCACGTGCCGGAGACGCCGGAAGCACCTGCCGAGCCTGCCGGAGCCACCTGCTCGACTCGACAGAAACACCTGCCGGACACGCCAAAATCACCTGCCGGGTACGCCAGAACCCCCTGGCGGACACTCCGAAACCACCTGTCGCGCATTCCGGAACCACCTCTCAGACGTGCCGGAAGCACGTGCCGGACACGCCGGAATCACCTACCGGACACACCGGAACCACCTGCCAAGCACGCCGGAGCCACCTGTTCGACTCGCTGGAACCACGTGCTGCACAGACCAATATCAACTGCTGGCTATGCCAATACCACCTGGGGGACGGTCCGGAATCACCTGCCAGCCATGGTGGAACCACCTCTCAGACGTACCAGAACCACCTGCCGGAGAAGCTGGAAACACGTCCTGGAAAGTCTGGAACCACCTGCCGGCCAAGCCTGAACCACCTGCCAAGGACAACGGAACAACCTGCCAGACACGCCAAAATCACCTGCGTGTTATGCCAGAACCACTTGGAGGACTCTCTGGGATGACCTGCCGGGCATGCCGGAACCACCTCTCAGACGTGCCAGAACCATGTGGCGGACAGTCCGGAATCACCTGTTGGGCATGCGCAACCACCTCTGAGACGTACCAGAACCACATGCCGTGCAGGCTGGAACCACCTACCGGACAGACCGGAATCACCTTTCGGGCATGCCGGAACCACCTGTCAGTTGTGCCAGAAACACGTGCCGGAGACGCGGGAAGCACCTGCCAAGCACGTTGGAACCACCTGCTCAACTCGCCTGAGCCACCTGCCGGACATGCCAAAATCACCTGCCGACTATGCCAGAACCACTTGGCGAACACTCCGGAATCACTTGCCGGGCATGCAGGAGCCACCTCTCAGACATGCCAGAACCCCATGCCAATGACCCCGGAAGCACCAGCCGAGCACGCCGGAACCACCTGCTCGACTCGCCAGAACCACCTGCCGATCACGCAAAAATCACCTGCCGGCTACGCCACAACCAGTTGGTGAACACTTTGGAATAACCTGCCAGGCTTGCTGGAACCACCTGCCAGTCATGCCAAAATCACCTGCCAACTACGCCAGAACCGCTTGGCGGACACTGCGGAAACACCTGTCGGGCCGGCTGGAACCACATCTCAGACGTGCCAGAAACGTGTTCATGAGATGCTGGAACCACACCCCGAACAGACGGATACCACCTGCCAGAACCGCCTGAACCACCTGCTGAGCACGCCGGAACCACCTGCTCGACTCACCGGTACCACCTCCCTGACACGCCAAAATCACCTGCTGGGTATGCCAGAACCACTTGGCGGACACTCCGGAATCATCTGCCGGACATGCCGGAACCAGCTCTCAGACACACCAGAACCAAGTGCCGGAGACGCCGGAAGCACCTGCCGAGCATGCCGGAGCCACCTGCTCGACTCGCCAGAAACACCTGCCGGACACGCCAAAATCAACTGCCGTGTATGCCAGAACCACCTGGCGGACACTACGGAATCACCTGCCGCGCATGCCGGAACCACCTCTCAGACGTGCCGGAAGCACGTGCCGGAAACGCCGGAAACACCTACCGGACAGACCGGAACCACCTGCCAAGAACGCCGGAGCCACCTGTTCGACTCGCTGGAACCACCTGCCGGACAGGCCAATATCAACTGCTGGCTATGCCAGAACCACCTGGGGGACAGTCCGGGATCACCTGCCAGCCATGGTGGAACCACCTCTCAGACGTACCCGAACCACCTGCCGGAGAAGCTGGAAACACGTCCTGGACAGACTGGAACCACGTGATGGCCATGCCTGAACCACCTGCCGAGCACGGCGGAACCACCCGCCGGACACGCCAAAATCACCTGCGGGCTACGCCAGAACCACTTGGACGACTCTCCGAAATGACCTGCCGGGCATGTTGGAACCACCTCTCAGACGTGCCAGAAGCACGTGGCGGACAGTCCGGAATCACCCCTTGGGCATACGCAACCACCTCTGAGACGTACCAGAGCCACGTGCCGTGCACGCCGGAACCACCTACCGGACAGACCGGAATCAACTTTTGGGCATGCCGGAACCACCAGTCAGATGTGCCAGAAACACGTGCCGGAGACGCCGGAAGCACCTGCCGAGCACGTCGCAAGCACCTGCTCAACTCGCCTGAACCACCTGCCGGACACGCCAAAATCACCTGCCCGCTACACCAGCACCACTTCGGGGACAAGCCGGAATCACGTGAGGGGCATGCCGGCACAGCCTCTCAGACTGAACCTCGTGCCGGACACCACAGAACCACCTGCCGGACAGACCGGAACCACCTGCCGGACACGCCGGAACCACCGGCTCGACCCGCCGGAACGACCGCTGGACATGCAAAATCACCTGCCGGCTACGTCGGAAACACTTGGCGAACACTCCGGAATCACCTGCCGGGCATGCCGGAACCACCTCTCAGATATGCCAGAACCACGTGCCAATGACCCCGGAAGCACCTGCCGAGCACGCCGGAACCACCTGCTCGACTCGCCAGAACCACCTGCCGGACACGCAAAAATCACCTGCCGGCTACGCCACAACCAGTTGGGGAACACTTCGGAATCACCTGCCGGGCTTGCTGGAACCACCTGCCGGTCATGCCAAAATCACCTGCCACCTACGCCAGTACCACTTGGCGGACACTGCGGAAACACCTGTCGGGCCGGCCGGAACCACATCTCAGACGTGCCAGAACCATGTGCATGAGATGCTGGAACCACACCCCGAACAGACGGAGAACACCTGCCAGACCCGTCTGAACAACGTGCCGAGCACGCCGGAGCCACCTGCTCGACTCGCCGGAACCACCTACCTGACATGCCCAAATCACCAGCCGGGTATGCCAGAACCATTTGGCGGACACTCCGGAATCATCTGCCGGACATGCCGGAACCAGCTCTCAGACACACCAGAACCACGTGCCGGAGACGCCGGAAGCACCTGCTGAGCATGCCGGAGCCACCTGCTCGACTCGCCAGAAACACCTGCCGGACACGCCAAAATCACCTGCCGGGTACGCCAGAACCACCTGGCGGACACTCCGAAACCACCTGTCGCGCATGCCGGAACCACCTCTCAGACGTGCCGGAAGCACGTGCCGGACACGCCGGAATCACCTACCGGACAGACCGGAACCACCTGCCGAGCACGCCGGAGCCACCTGTTCGACTCGCTGGAACCACCTGCCGGACAGGCCAATGTCAACTGCTGGCTATGCCAGAACCACCTGGGGGACGGTCCGGAATCACCTGCCAGCCATGGCGGAACCACCTCTCAGACGTACCAGAACCACCTGCCGGAGAAGCTGGAAACACGTCCTGGACAGTCTGGAACCACCTGCCGGCCAAGCCTGAACCACCTGCCAAGCACAACGGAACAACCTGCCAGACACGCCAAAATCACCTGCGTGTTATGCCAGAACCACTTGGAGGACTCTCTGGGATGACCTGCCGGGCATGCCGGAACCACCTCTCAGACGTGCCAGAACCATGTGGCGGACAGTCCGGAATCACCTGTTGGGCATGCGCAACCACCTCTGAGACGTACCAGAACCACATGCCGTGCAGGCTGGAACCACCTACCGGACAGACCGGAATCACCTTTCGGGCATGCCGGAACCACCTGTCAGATGTGCCAGAAACACGTGCCGGAGACGTCGGAAGCACCTGCCAAGGACGTCGCAACCACCTGCTCAACTCGCCTGAACCACCTGCCGGACATGCCAAAATCACCTGCCGACTATGCCAGAACCACTTGGCGAACACTCCGGAATCACTTGCCGGGCATGCAGGAACCACCTCTCAGACATGCCAGAACCCCGTGCCAATGACCCCGGAAGCAATAGCCGAGCACGCCGGAACCACCTGCTCGACTCGCCAGAACCACCTGCCGATCACGCAAAAATCACCTGCCGGCTACGCCACAACCAGTTGGTGAACACTTTGGAATCACCTGCCAGGATTGCTGGAACCACCTGCCAGTCATGCCAAAATCACCTGCCAACTACGCCAGAACCACTTGGCGGACACTCCGGAATCATCTGCCGGACATGCGGGAACCAGCTCTCAGACACACCAGAACCAAGAGCCGGAGACGCCGGAAGCACCTGCCGAGCATGCCGGAGCCACCTGCTCGACTCGCCACAAGCACCTGCCGGACACGCCAAAATCACCTGCCGGGTACGCCAGAACCACCTGGCGGACACTACGGAATCACCTGCCGCGCATGCCGGAACCACCTCTCAGAGGTGCCGGAAGCACGTGCCGGAAACGCCGGAAACACCTACCGGACAGACCGGAACCACCTGCCAAGAACGCCGGAGCCACCTGTTTGACTCGCTGGAACCACCTGCCGGACAGGCCAATATCAACTGCTGGCTATGCCAGAACCACCTGGGGGACTGTCTGGAATCACCTGCCAGCCATGGCGGAACCACCTCTCAGACGTACCAGAACCACCTGCCGGAGAACCTGGAAACACGTCCTGGACAGTCTGGAACCACCTGCCGGCCAAGCCTGAACCACCTGCCAAGCACAACGGAACAACTTGCCAGACACGCCAAAATCACCTGCGTGTTATGCCAGAACCACTTGGAGGACTCTCTGGGGTGACCTGCCGGGCATGCCGGAACCACCTCTCAGACGTGCCAGAACCATTTGGCGGACAGTCCGGAATCACCTGTTGGGCATGCGCAACCACCTCTGAGACGTACCAGAACCACATGCCGTGCAGGCTGGAACCACCTACCGGACAGACCGGAATCACCTTTCGGGCATGCCGGAACCACCTGTCAGATGTGCCAGAAACACGTGCCGGAGACGCCGGAAGCAACTGCCAAGCACGTCGCAACCACCTGCTCAACTCGCCTGAACCACCTGCCGGACATGCCAAAATCACCTGCCGACTATGCCAGAACCACTTGGCGAACACTCCGGAATCACTTGCCGGGCATGCAGGAACCACCTCTCAGACATGCCAGAACCCCGTGCCAATGAACCCGGAAGCACCAGCCGAGCACGCCGGAACCACCTGCTCGACTCGCCAGAACCAGTTGCCGATCACGCAAAAATCACCTGCCGGCTACGCCACAACCAGTTGGGGAACACTTTGGAATCACCTGCCAGGCTTGCTGGAACCACCTGCCAGTCATGCCAAAATCACCTGCCAACTACGCCAGAACCGCTTGGCGGACACTGCGGAAACACCTGTCGGGCCGGCTGGAACCACATCTCAGACGTGCCAGAAACGTGTTCATGAGATGCTGGAACCACACCCCGAACAGACGGATACCACCTGCCAGAACCGCCTGAACCACCTGCTGAGCACGCCGGAACCACCTGCTCGACTCACCGGTACCACCTCCCTGACACGCCAAAATCACCTGCTGGGTATGCCAGAACCACTTGGCGGACACTCCGGAATCATCTGCCGGACATGCCGGAACCAGCTCTCAGACACACCAGAACCAAGTGCCGGAGACGCCGGAAGCACCTGCCGAGCATGCCGGAGCCACGTGCTCGACTCGCCAGAAACACCTGCCGGACACGCCAAAATCACCTGCCGGGTACGCCAGAACGACCTGGCGGAGACTACGGAATCACCTGCCGCGCATGCCGGAACCACCTCTCAGACGTGCCGGAAGCACGTGCCGGTAACGCAGGAAACACATACCGGACAGACCGGAACCACCTGCCAAGAACGCCGGAGCCACCTGTTCGACTCGCTGGAACCACCTGCCGGACAGGCCAATATCAACTGCTGGCTATGCCAGAACCACCTGGGGGACAGTCCGGGATCACCAGCCAGCCATGGCAGAACCACCTCTCAGACGTACCACAACCACCTGCCGGAGAAGCTGGAAACACGTCCTGGACAGACTGGAACCACGTGACGGCCATGCCTGAACCACCTGCCGAGCACGGCGGAACCACACGCCGGACACGCCAAAATCACCTGCGGGCTACGCCAGAACCACTTGGACGACTCTCCGAAATGACCTGCCGGGCATGTTGGAACCACCTCTCAGACGTGCCAGAAGCACGTGGCGGACAGTCCGGAATCACCTGTTGGGCATACGCAACCACCTCTGAGACGTACCAGAACCACGTGCCGTGCACGCCGGAACCACCTACCGGACAGACCGGAATCAACTTTTGGGCATGCCGGAACCACCAGTCAGATGTGCCAGAAACACGTGCCGGAGACGCCGGAAGCACCTGCCGAGCACGTCGCAACCACCTGCTCAACTCGCCTGAACCACTTGCCGGACATGCCCAAATCACCTGCCCGCTACACCAGCACCACTTCGGGGACAAGCCGGAATCACGTGAGGGGCATGCCGGCACAGCCTCTCAGACTGAACCTCGTGCCGGACACCACAGAACCACCTGCCGGACAGACCGGAACCACCTGCCGGACACGCCGGAACCACCGGCTCAACCCGCCGGAACGACCGCTGGACATGCAAAATCACCTGCCGGCTACGCCGGAAACACTTGGCGAACACTCCAGCATCACCTGCCGGGCATGCCGGAACCACCTCTCAGATATGCCAGAACCACGTGTCAATGACCCCGGAAGCACCTGCCGAGCACGCCGGAACCACCTGCTCGACTCGCCAGAACCACCTGCCGGACACGCAAAAATCACCTGCCGGCTACGCCACAACCAGTTGGGGAACACTTCGGAATTACCTGCCGGGATTGCTGGAACCACCTGCCGGTCATGCCAAAATCACCTGCCAACTACGCCAGTACCACTTGGCAGACACTGTGGAAACACCTGTCGGGCCGGCCGGAACCACAGCTCAGACGTGCCAGAACCATGTGCATGAGATGCTGGAACCACACCCCGAACAGACGGAAAACACCTGCCAGACCCGTCTGAACAACGTGCCGAGCACGCCGGAGCCACCTGCTCGACTCGCCGGAACCACCTACCTGACATGCCCAAATCACCAGCCGGGTATGCCAGAACCACTTGGCGGACACTCCGGAATCATCTGCCGGACATGCCGGAACCAGCTCTCAGACACACCAGAACCACGTGCCGGAGACGCCGGAAGCACCTGCCGAGCATGCCGGAGCCACCTGCTCGACTCGCCAGAAACACCTGCCGGACACGCCAAAATCACCTGCCGGGTACGCCAGAACCACCTGGCGGACACTCCCAAACCACCTGTCGCACATGCCGGAACCACCTCTCAGACGTGCCGGAAGCACGTGCCGGACACGCCGGAATCACCTACCGGACAGACCGGAACCACCTGCCGAGCACGCCGGAGCCACCTGTTCGACTCGCTGGAACCACCTGCCGGACAGGCCAATATCAACTGCTGGCTATGCCAGAACCACCTGGGGGACGGTCCGGAATCACCTGCCAGCCATGGCGGAACCACCTCTCAGACGTACCAGAACCACCTGCCGGAGAAGCTGGAAACACGTCCTGGACAGACTGGAACCACGTGACGGCCATGCCTGAACCACCTGCCGAGCACGGCGGAACCACCTGCCGGACACGCCAAAATCACCTGCGGGCTACGCCAGAACCACTTGGACGACTCTCCGCAATGACCTGCCGGGCATGTTGGAACCACCTCTCAGACGTGCCAGAAGCACGTGGCGGACAGTCCGGAATCACCTGTTGGGCATGCGCAACCACCTCTGACACGTACCAGAACCACGTGCCGTGCACGCCGGAACCACCTACCGGACAGACCGGAATCACCTCTTGGGCATGCCGTAACCACCAGTCAGATGTGCCAGAAACACGTGCCGGAGACCCCGGAAGCACCTGCCGAGCACGTCGCAACCACCTGCTCAACTCGCCTGAACCACCTGCCGGACACGCCAAAATCACCTGCCCGCTACACCAGCACCACTTCGGGGACAAGCCGGAATCACGTGAGGGGCATGCCGGCACAGCCTCTCAGACTGAACCTCGTGCCGGACACCACAGAACCACCTGCCGGACAGACCGGAACCACCTGCCGAACACGCCGGAACCACCGGCTCGACCCGCCGGAACGACCGCTGGACATGCAAAATCACCTGCCAGCTACGCCGGAAACACTTGGCGAACACTCCGGAATCACCTGCCGGGCATGCCGGAACCACCTCTCAGATATGCCAGAACCTCGTGCCAATGACCCCGGAAGCACCTGCCGAGCACGCCGGAACCACCTGCTCGACTCGACAGAACCACCTGCTGGACACGCAGAAATCACCTGCCGGCTACGCCACAACCAGTTGGGGAACAATTCAGAATCACCTGCCGGGCGTGCTGGAACCACCTGCCGGTCATGACAAAATCACCTGCCAACTACGCCAGGACCGCTTGGCGGACACTGTGGAAACACATGTCGGGCCTTCCGGAACCACATCTCAGACGTGCCAGAACCATGTGCATGACATGCTGGAACCACACCCCGAACAGACGGAAAACCCCTGCCAGACCCGTCTGAACAAACTGCCGAGCACGCCGGAGCCACCTGCTCGACTCGCCAGAACCACCTACCTGACATGCCCAAATCACCAGCCGGGAATGCCAGAACCACTTGGCGGACACTCCGGAATCATCTGCCGGACATGCCGGAACCAGCTCTCAGACACACCAGAACCACGTGCCGGAGACGCCGGAAGCACCTGCCGAGCATGCCGGAGCCACCTGCTCGACTCGCCAGAAACACCTGGCGGACACGCCAAAATCACCTGCCGGGTACGCCAGAACCACCTGGCGGACACTCCGAAACCGCCTGTCGCGCATGCCGGAACCACCTCTCAGACGTGCCGGAAGCACGTGCCGGACACGCCGGAATCACCTACCGGACAGACCGGAACCACCTGCCTAGCACGCCGGAGCCACATGTTCGACTCGCTGGAACCACCTGCCGGACAGGCCAATATCAACTGCTGGCTATGCCAGAACCACCTGGGGGACGGTCCGGAATCACCTGCCAGCCATGGCGGAACCACCTCTCAGACGTACCAGAACCACCTGCCGGAGAAGCTGGAAACACGTCCTGGACAGTCTGGAACCACCTGCCGGCCAAGCCTGAACCACCTGCCAAGCACAACGGAACAACCTGCCAGACACGCCAAAATCACCTTCGTGTTATGCCAGAACCACTTGGAGGACTCTCTGGGATGACCTGCCGGGCATGCCGGAACCACCTCTCAGACGTGCCAGAACCATGTGGCGGACAGTCCGGAATCACCTGTTGGGCATGCACAACCACCTCTGAGACGTACCAGAACCACATGCCGTGCAGGCTGGAACCACCTACCGGACAGACCGGAATCACCTTTCGGGCATGCCGGAACCACCTGTCAGATGTGCCAGAAACACGTGCCGGAGACGCCGGAAGCACCTGCCAAGCACGTTGGAACCACCTGCTCAACTCGCCTGAACCACCAGCCGGACATGCCAAAATCACCTGCCGACTATGCCAGAACCACTTGGCGAAGACTCCGGAATCATTTGCCGGGCATGCAGGAACCACCTCTCAGACATGCCAGAACCCCGTGCCAATGACCCCGGAAGCACCAGCCGAGCACGCCGGAACCACCTGCCGATCACGCAAAAATCACCTGCCGGCTACGCCACAACCAGTTGGTGAACACTTTGGAATCACCTGCCAGGCTTGCTGGAACCACCTGCCAGTCATGCCAAAATCACCTGCCAACTACGCCAGAACCGCTTGGCGGACACTGCGGAAACACCTGTCGGGCCGGCTGGAACCACATCTCAGACGTGCCTGAAACGTGTTCATAAGATGCTGGAACCACACCCCGAACAGACGGATACCACCTGCCAGAACCGCCTGAACCACCTGCTGAGCATGCCGGAACCACCTGCTCGACTCACCGGTACCACCTCCCTGACACGCCAAAATCACCTGCTGGGTATGCCAGAACCACTTGGCGGACACTCCGGAATCATCTGCCGGACATGCCGGAACCAGCTCTCAGACACACCAGAACCAAGTGCCGGAGACGCAGGAAGCACCTGCCGAGCATGCCGGAGCCACCTGCTCGACTCGCCAGAAACACCTGCCAGACACGCCAAAATCACCTGCCTGCTACACCAGCACCACTTTGGGGACAAGCCGGAATCACGTGAGGGGCATGCCGGCACAGCCTCTCAGACTGAACCTCGTGCCGGACACCACAGAACCACCTGCCGGACAGACCGGAACCACCTGCCGGACACGCCGGAACCACAGGTTCGACCCGCCGGAACGACCGCTGGACATGCAAAATCACCTGCCGGCTACGCCGGAAACACTTGGCGAACACTCCGGAATCACCCGCCGGGCATGCCGGAACCACCTCTCAGATATGCCAGAACCACGTGCCAATGACCCCGGAAGCACCTGCCGAGCACACCGGAACCACCTGCTCGACTCGCCAGAACCACCTGCCGGACACGCAAAAATCACCTGCCGGCTACACCACAACCAGTTGGGGAACACTTCGGAATCACCTGCCGGGCTTGCTGGAACCACCTGCCGGTCATGCCAAAATCACCGGCCAACTACGCCAGTACCACTTGGCGGACACTGTGGAAACACCTGTCGGGCCGGCCGGAACCACATCTCAGACGTGCCAGAACCATGTGCATGAGATGCTGGAACCACACCCCGAACAGACGGAAAACACCTGCCAGACCCGTCTGAACAACCCGCCGAGCACGCCGGAGCCACCTGCTCGACTCGCCGGAACCACCTACCTGACATGCCCAATTCACCAGCGGGTATGCCAGAACCACTTGGCGGACACTCCGGAATCATCTGCCGGACATGCCGGAACCAGCTCTCAGACACACCAGAACCACGTGCCGGAGACGCCGGAAGCACCTGCCGAGCATGCCGGAGCCACCTGCTCGACTCGACAGAAACACCTGCCGGACACGCCAAAATCACCTGCCGGGAACGCCAGAACCCCCTGGCGGACACTCCGAAACCACCTGTCGCGCATGCCGGAACCCCCTCTCAGAGGTGCCGGAAGCACGAGCCGGACACACTGGAATCACCTACCGGACAGACCGGAACCACCTGCCGAGCACGCCGGAGCCACCTGTTCGACTCGCTGGTACCACATGCCGGACAGGCCAATATCAACTGCTGGCTATGCCAGAACCACCTGGGGGACACTCCGAAACCACCTGTCGCGCATGCCGGAACCACCTCTCAGACGTGCCGGAAGCACGTGCCGGACACGCCGGAATCACCTACCGGACAGACCGGAACCACCTGCCGAGCACGCCGGAGCCACCTGTTCGACTCGCTGGAACCACCTGCCGGACAGGCCAATATCAACTGCTGGCTATGCCAGAACCACCTGGGGGACGGTTCGGAATCACCTGCCAGCCATGGCGGAACCGCCTCTCAGACGTACCAGAACCACCTGCCGGAGAAGCTGGAAACACGTCCTGGACAGTCTGGAACCACCTGCCGGCCAAGCCTGAACCACCTGCCAAGCACAACGGAACAACCTGCCAGACACGCCAAAATCACCTGCGTGTTCTGCCAGAACCACTTGGAGGACTCTCTGGGATGACCTGCCGGGCATGCAGGAACCACCTCTCAGACGTGCCAGAACCATGTGGCGGACAGTCCGGAATCACCTGTTGGGCATGCACAACCACCTCTGAGACGTACCAGAACCACATGCCGTGCAGGCTGGAACCACCTACCGGACAGACTGGAATCACCTTTCGGGCATGCCGGAACCACCTGTCAGATGTGCCAGAAACACGTGCCGGAGACGCCGGAAGCACCTGCCAAGCACGTCGCAACCACCTGCTCAACTCGCCTGAACCACCAGCCGGACATGCCAAAATCACCTGCCGACTATGCCAGAACCACTTGGCGAACACTCCGGAATCACTTGCCGGGCATGCAGGAACCACCTCTCAGACATGCCAGAACCCCGTGCCAATGACCCCGGAAGCACCAGCCGAGCACGCCGGAACCACCTGCTCGACTCGCCAGAACCACCTGCCGATCACGCAAAAATCACCTGCCGGCTACGCCACAACCAGTTGGGGAACACTTTGGAATCACCTGCCAGGCTTGCTGGAACCACCTGCCAGTCATGCCAAAATCACCTGCCAACTACGCCAGAACCGCTTGGCGGACACTGCGGAAACACCTGTCGGGCCGGCTGGAACCACATCTCAGACGTGCCAGAAACGTGTTCATGAGATGCTGGAACCACACCCCGAACAGACGGATACCACCTGCCAGAACCACCTGAACCACCTGCTGAGCATGCCGGAACCACCTGCTCGCCTCACCGGTACCACCTCCCTGACACGCCAAAATCACCTGCTGGGTATGCCAGAACCACTTGGCGGACACTCCGGAATCATCTGCCGGACATGCCCGAACCAGCTCTCAGACACACCAGAACCAAGTGCCGGAGACGCCGGAAGCACCTGCCGAGCATGCCGGAGCCACCTGCTCGACTCGACAGAAACACCTGCCGGACACGCCAAAATCACCTGCCGGGTATGCCAGAACCACCTGGCGGACAGTCCGAAATCACCTGTCGCGCATGCCGGAACCACCTCTCAGACGTGCCGGAAGCACGTGCCGGACACGCCGGAATCACCTACCGGACAGACCGGAACCACCTGCCGAGCACGCCGGAGCCACCTGTTCGACTCGCTGGACCCACCTGCCGGACAGGCCAATATCAACTGCTGGCTATGCCAGAACCACCTGGGGGACAGTCCGGGATCACCTGCCAGCCATGGCGGAACCACCTCTCAGACGTACCAGAACCACCTGCCGGAGAAGCTGGAAACACGTCCTGGACAGACTGGAACCACGTGACGGCCATGCCTGAACCACCTGCCGAGCACGGCGGAACCACCTGCCGGACACGCCAAAATCACCTGCGGGCTACGCCAGAACCACTTGGACGACTCTCCGAAATGACCTGCCGGGCATGTTATAACCACCTCTCAGACGTGCCAGAAGCACGTGGCGGACAGTCCGGAATCACCTGTTGGGCATACGCAACCACCTACGACACGTACCAGAGCCACGTGCCGTGCACGTCAGAACCACCTACCGGACAGACCGGAATCAACTCTTCGGCATGCCGGAACCACCAGTCAGATGTGCCAGAAACACGTGCCGGAGACGCCGGAAGCACCTGCCGAGCACGTCGCAACCACCTGCTCAACTCGCCTGAACCACCTGCCGGACACGCCAAAATCACCTGCCCGCTACACCAGCACCACTTCGGGGACAAGCCGGAATCACGTGAGGGGCATGCCGGCACAGCCTCTCAGACTGAACCTCGTGCCGGACACCACAGAACCACCTGCCGGACAGACCGGAACCACCTGCCGGACACGCCGGAACCACCGGCTCGACCCGCCGGAACGACCGCTGGACATGCAAAATCACCGGCCGGCTACGCCGGAAACACTTGGCGAACACTCCGGAATCACCTGCCGGGCATGCCGGAAACACCTCTCAGATATGCCAGAACCACGTGCCAATGACCCCGCAAGCACCTGCCGAGCACGCCGGAACCACCTGCTCGACTCGCCAGAACCACCTGCCGGACACGCAAAAATCACCTGCCGGCTACGCCACAACCAGTTGGGGAACACTTCGGAATCACCTGCCGGGCTTGCTGGAACCACCTGCCGGTCATGCCAAAATCACCTGCCATCTACGCCAGTACCACTTGGCGGACATTGTGGAAACACATGTCGGGCCGGCCGGAACCACATCTCACACGTGCCAGAACCATGTGCATGAGATGCTGGAACCACACCCCGAACAGACGGAAAACACCTGCCAGACCCGTCTGAACAACCTGCCGAGCACGCCGGAGCCACCTGCTCGACTCGCCGGAACCACCTAACTGACATGCCCAAATCACCAGACGGGTATGCCAGAACCACTTGGCGGACACTCCGGAATCATCTGCCGGTCATGCCGGAACCAGCTCTCAGACACACCAGAACCACGTGCCGGAGACGCCGGAAGCACCTGCCGAGCATGCCGGAGCCACCTGCTCGACGCGCCGGAAACACCTGCCGGACACGCCAAAATCACCTGCCGGGTACGCCAGAACCACCTGGCGGACACTCCGAAACCACTTGTCGCGCATGCCGGAACCACCTCTCAGACGTGCCGGAAGCACGTGCCGGACACGCCGGAATCACCTACCGGACAGACCGGAACCACCTGCCGAGCACGCCGGAGCCACCTGTTCGACTCGCTGGAACCACCTGCCGGACAGGCCAATATCAACTGCTGGCTATGCCAGAACCACCTGGGGGACGGTCCGGAATCACCTGCCAGCCATGGCGGAACCACCTCTCAGACGTACCAGAACCACCTGCCGGAGAAGCTGGAAACACGTCCTGGACAGTCTGGAACCACCTGCCGGCCAAGCCTGAACCACCTGCCAAGCACAACGGAACAACCTGCCAGACACGCCAAAATCACCTGCGTGTTATGCCAGAACCACTTGGAGGACTCTCTGGGATGACCTGCCGGGCGTGCCGGAACCACCTCTCAGACGTGCCAGAACCATGTTGCGGACAGTCCGGAATCACCTGTTGGGCATGCGCAACCACCTCTGAGACGTACCAGAACCACATGCCGTGCAGGCTGGAACCACCTACCGGACAGACCGGAATCACCATTCGGGCATGCCGGAACCACCTGTCGGATGTGCCAGAAACACGTGCCGGAGACGCCAGAAGCACCTGCCAAGCACGTTGGAACCACCTGCTCAACTCGCATGAACCACCTGCCGGACATGCCAAAATCACCTGCCGACTAGGCCAGAACCACTTGGCGAAGACTCCGGAATCACTTGCCGGGCATGCAGGAACCACCTCTCAGACATGCCAGAACCCCGTGCCAATGACCCCGGAAGCACCAGCCGAGCACGCCGGAACCACCTGCTCGACTCGCCAGAGCCACCTGCCGATCACGCAAAAATCACCTGCCGGCTACGCCACAACCAGTTGGGGAACACTTTGGAATCACCTGCCGGGCTTGCTGGAACCACCTGCCGGTCGTGCCAAAATCACCTGCCAACTACGCCAGTACCACTTGGCGGACACTGTGGAAACACCTGTCGGGCCGGCTGGAACCACATCTCAGACGTGCCAGAAACGTGTTCATGAGATGCTGGAACCACACCCCGAGCAGACGGATACCACCTGCCAGAACCGCCTGAACCACCTGCTGAGCACGCCGGAACCACCTGCTCGACTCACCGGTACCACCTCCCTGACACGCCAAAATCACCTGATGGGTATGCCAGAAGCACTTGGCGGACACTCCGGAATCATCTGCTGGACATGCCGGAACCAGCTCTCAGACACCCAGAACCAAGTGCCGGAGACGCCGGAAGCTCCTGCCGAGCATGCCGGAGCCACCGGCTCGACTCGTCAGAAACATCTGCCGGACACGCCAAAATCACCTGCCGGGTACGCCAGAACCACCTGGCGGACACTACGGAATCACCTGCCGCGCATGCCGGAACCACCTCTCAGACTTGCCGGAAGCACGTGCTAGACACGCCGGAAACACCTACCGGACAGACCGGAACCACCTGCCAAGAACACCAGAGCCACCTGTTCGACTCGCTGGAACCACCTGCCGGACAGGCCAATATCAACTGCTGGCTATGCCAGAACCACCTGGGGGACAGTCCGGGATCACCTGCCAGCCATGGCGGAACCACCTCTCAGACGTACCAGAACCACCTGCCGGAGAAGCTGGAAACACGTCCTGGACAGACTGGAACCACGTGACGGCCATGCCTGAACCACCTGCCGAGCACGGCGGAACCACCTGCCGGACACGCCAAAATCACCTGCGGGCTACGCCAGAACCACTTGGACGACTCTCCGAAATGACCTGCCGGGCATGTTGGAACCACCTCTCAGACGTGCCAGAAGCACGTGGCGGACAGTCCGGAATCACCTGTTGGGCATACGCAACCACCTCTGAGACGTACCAGAAGCACGTGCCGTGCACGCCGGAACCACCTAACGGACAGACCGGAATCAACTTTTGGGCATGCCGGAACCACCAGTCAGATGTGCCAGAAACACGTGCCGGAGACGCCGGAAGCACCTGCCGAGCACGTCGCAACCACCTGCTCAACTCGCCTGAACCACCTGCCGGACACGCCAAAATCACCTGCCCGCTACACCAGCACCACTTCGGGGACAAGCCGGAATCACGTGAGGGGCATGCCGGCACAGCCTCTCAGACTGAACCTCGTGCCGGACACCACAGAACCACCTGCCGGACAGACCGGAACCACCTGCCGGACACGCCGGAACCACCGGCTCGACCCGCCGGAACGACCGCTGGACATGCAAAATCACCTGCCGGCTACGCCGGAAACACTTGGCGAACACTCCGGAATCACCTGCCGGGCATGCCGGAAACACCTCTCAGATATGCCAGAACCACGTGCCAATGACCCCGGAAGCACCTGCCGAGCACGCCGGAACCACCTGCTCGACTCGCCAGAACCACCTGCCGGACACGCAAAAATCACCTGCCGGCTACGCCACAACCAGTTGGGGAACACTTCGGAATCACCTGCCGGGCTTGCTGGAACCACCTGCCGGTCATGCCAAAATCACCTGCCATCTACGCCAGTACCACTTGGCGGACATTGTGGAAACACATGTCGGGCCGGCCGGAACCACATCTCACACGTGCCAGAACCATGTGCATGAGATGCTGGAACCACACCCCGAACAGACGGAAAACACCTGCCAGACCCGTCTGAACAACCTGCCGAGCACGCCGGAGCCACCTGCTCGACTCGCCGGAACCACCTAACTGACATGCCCAAATCACCAGACGGGTATGCCAGAACCACTTGGCGGACACTCCGGAATCATCTGCCGGTCATGCCGGAACCAGCTCTCAGACACACCAGAACCACGTGCCGGAGACGCCGGAAGCACCTGCCGAGCATGCCGGAGCCACCTGCTCGACGCGCCGGAAACACCTGCCGGACACGCCAAAATCATCTGCCGGCTACGCCAGAACCACCTGGCGGACACTCCGAAATCACCTGTCGCGCATGCCGGAACCACCTCTCAGACGTGCCGGAAGCACGTCCCGGACACGCCGGAATCACCTACCGGACATACCGGAACCACCTGCCGAGCATGCCGGAGCCACCTGTTCGACTCGCTGGAACCACCTGCCGGACAGGCCAATATCAACTGCTGGCTATGCCAGAACCACCTGGGGGACGGTCCGGAATCACCTGCCAGCCATGGCGGAACCACCTCTCAGACGTACCAGAACCACCTGCCGGAGAAGCTGGAAACACGTCCTGGACAGTCTGGAACCACCTGCCGGCCAAGCCTGAACCACCTGCCAAGCACAACGGAACAACCTGCCAGACACGCCAAAATCACCTGCGTGTTATGCCAGAACCACTTGGAGGACTCTCTGGGATGACCTGCCGGGCATGCCGGAACCACCTCTCAGACGTGCCAGAACCATGTGGCGGACAGTCCGGAATCACCTGTTGGGCATGCGCAACCACCTCTGAGACGTACCAGAACCACATGCCTTGCAGGCTGGAACCACCTACCGGACAGACCGGAATCACCATTCGGGCATGCCGGAACCACCTGTCGGATGTGCCAGAAACACGTGCCGGAGACGCCAGAAGCACCTGCCAAGCACGTTGGAACCACCTGCTCAACTCGCATGAACCACCTGCCGGACATGCCAAAATCACCTGCCGACTAGGCCAGAACCACTTGGCGAAGACTCCGGAATCACTTGCCGGGCATGCAGGAACCACCTCTCAGACATGCCAGAACCCCGTGCCAATGACCCCGGAAGCACCAGCCGAGCACGCCGGAACCACCTGCTCGACTCGCCAGAGCCACCTGCCGATCACGCAAAAATCACCTGCCGGCTACGCCACAACCAGTTGGGGAACACTTTGGAATCACCTGCCGGGCTTGCTGGAACCACCTGCCGGTCGTGCCAAAATCACCTGCCAACTACGCCAGTACCACTTGGCGGACACTGTGGAAACACCTGTCGGGCCGGCTGGAACCACATCTCAGACGTGCCAGAAACGTGTTCATGAGATGCTGGAACCACACCCCGAGCAGACGGATACCACCTGCCAGAACCGCCTGAACCACCTGCTGAGCACGCCGGAACCACCTGCTCGACTCACCGGTACCACCTCCCTGACACACCAAAATCACCTGCTGGGTATGCCAGAACCACTTGGCGGACACTCCGGAATCATCTGCCGGACATGCCGGAACCAGCTCTCAGACACACCAGAACCAAGTGCCGGAGACGCCGGAAGCACCTGCCGAGCATGCCGGAGCCACCTGCTCGACTCGCCAGAAACACCTGCCGGACACGCCAAAATCACCTGCCGGGTACGCCAGAACGACCGGGCGGACACTACGGAATCACCTGCCGCGCATGCCGGAACCACCTCTCAGACGTGCCGGAAGCACGTGCCGGACACCCCGGAAAAACCTACCGGACAGACCGGAACCAGCTGCCGAGCACGCCGGAGCCACCTGTTCGACTCGCTGGAACCACCTGCCGGACAGGCCAATATAAACTGCTGGCTATGCCAGAACCACCTGGGGGACAGTCCGGGATCACCTGCCAGCCATGGCGGAACCACCTCTCAGACGTACCAGAACCACCTGCCGGAGAAGCTGGAAACACGTCCTGGACAGACTGGAACCACGTGACGGCCATGCCTGAACCACCTGCCAAGCACGGCGGAACCACCTGCCGGACACGCCAAAATCACCTGCGGGCTACGCAAGAACCACTTGGATGACTCTCCGAAATGACCTGCCGGGCATGTTGGAACCACCTCTCAGACGTGCCAGAAGCATGTGGCGGACAGTCTGGAATCACCTGTTGGGCATACGCAACCAACTCTGAGACGTACCAGAACCACGTGCCGTGCACGCCGGAACCACCTACCGGACAGACCGGAATCAACTTTTGGGCATGCCGGAACCACCAGTCAGATGTGCCAGAAACACGTGCCGGAGACGCCGGAAGCACCTGCCGAGCACGTCGCAACCACCTGCTCAACTCGCCTGAACCACCTGCCGGACACGCCAAAATCACCTGCCCGCTACACCAGCACCACTTCGGGGACAAGCCGGAATCACGTGAGGGGCATGCCGGCACAGCCTCTCAGACTGAACCTCGTGCCGGACACCACAGAACCACCTGCCGGACAGACCGGAACCACCTGCCGGACACGCCGGAACCACCGGCTCGACCCGCCGGAACGACCGCTGGACATGCAAAATCACCTGCCGGCTACGCCGGAAACACTTGGCGAACACTCCGGAATCACCTGCCGGGCATGCCGGAACCACCTCTCAGATATGCCAGAACCACGTGCCAATGACCCCGGAAGCACCTGCCGAGCACGCCGGAACCACCTGCTCGACTCGCCAGAACCACCTGCCGGACACGCAAAAATCACCTGCCGGCTACGCCACAACCAGTTGGGGAACACTTCGGAATCACCTGCCGGGCTTGCTGGAACCACCTGCCGGTCATGCCAAAATCACCTGCCAACTATGCCAGGACCGCTTGGCGGACACTGTGGAAACACCTGTCGGGCCGGCCGAACCACATCTCAGACGTGCCAGAACCATGTGCATGAGATGCTGGAACCACAGCCCGAACAGACGGAAAACACCTGCCAGACCCGTCTGAAAAATGTGCCGAGCACGCCGGAGCCACCTGCTCGGCTCGCCGGAACCACCTACCTGACATGCCCAAATCACCAGCCGGGTATGCCAGAACCACTTGGCGGACACTCCGGAATCATCTGCCGGACATGCCGGAACCAGCTCTCAGACACACCAGAACCACGTGCCGGAGACGCCGGAAGCACCTGCCGAGCATGCCGGAGCCACCTGCTCGACTCGCCAGAAACACCTGCCGGACACGCCAAAATCACCTGCCGGGTACGCCAGAACCACCTGGCGGACACTCCGAAACCACCTGTCGCGCATGCCGGAACCACAGCTCAGACGTGCCGGAACCACGTGCCGGACACGCCGGAATCACCTACCGGACAGACCGGAACCACCTGCCGAGCACGCCGGAGCCACCTGTTCGACTCGCTGGAACCACCTGCCGGACAGGCCAATATCAACTGCTGGCTATGCTAGAACCACCTGGGGGACGGTCTGGAATCACCTGCCAGCCATGGCGGAACCACCTCTCAGACGTACCAGAACCACCTGCCGGAGAAGCTGGAAACACGTCCTGGACAGTCTGGAACCACCTGCCGGCCAAGCCTGAACCACCTGCCAAGCACAACGGAACAACCTGCCAGACACGCCAAAATCACCTGCGTGTTATGCCAGAACCACTTGGAGGACTCTCTGGGATGACCTGCCGGGCATGCCGGAACCACCTCTCAGACGTGCCAGAACCATGTGGCGGACAGTCCGGAATCACCTGTTGGGCATGCGCAACCACCTCTGAGACGTACCAGAACCACATGCCGTGCAGGCTGGAACCACCTACCGGACAGACCGGAATCACCTTTCGGGCATCCCGGAACCACCTGTCAGATGTGCCAGAAACACGTGCCGGAGACGCCGGAAGCACCTGCCAAGCACGTTGGAACCACCTGCTCAACTCGCCTGAACCACCTGCCGGACATGCCAAAATCACCTGCCGACTATGCCAGAACCACTTGGCGAACACTCCGGAATCATTTGCCGGGCATGCAGGAACCACCTCTCAGACATGCCAGAACCCCGTGCCAATGACCCCGGAAGCACCAGCCGAGCACGCCGGGACCACCTGCCGATCACGCAAAAATCACCTGCCGGCTACGCCACAACCAGTTGGTGAACACTTTGGAATCACCTGCCAGGCTTGCTGGAACCACCTGCCAGTCATGCCAAAATCACCTGCCAACTACGCCAGAACCGCTTGGCGGACACTGCGGAAACACCTGTCGGGCCGGCTGGAACCACATCTCAGACGTGCCAGAAACGTGTTCATAAGATGCTGGAACCACACCCTGAACAGACGGATACCACCTGCCAGAACCGCCTGAACCACCTGCTGAGCATGCCGGAACCACCTGCTCGACTCACCGGTACCACCTCCCTGACACGCCAAAATCACCTGCTGGGTATGCCAGAACCACTTGGCGGACACTCCGGAATCATCTGCCGGACATGCCGGAACCAGCTCTCAGACACACCAGAACCAAGTGCCGGAGACGCAGGAAGCACCTGCCGAGCATGCCGGAGCCACCTGCTCGACTCGCCAGAAACACCTGCCAGACACGCCAAAATCACCTGCCTGCTACACCAGCACCACTTTGGGGACAAGCCGGAATCACGTGAGGGGCATGCCGGCACAGCCTCTCAGACTGAACCTCGTGCCGGACACCACAGAACCACCTGCCGGACAGACCGGAACCACCTGCCGGACACGCCGGAACCACCGGTTCGACCCGCCGGAACGACCGCTGGACATGCAAAATCACCTGCCGGCTACGCCGGAAACACTTCGCGAACACTCCGGAATCACCCGCCGGGCATGCCGGAACCACCTCTCAGATATGCCAGAACCACGTGCCAATGACCCCGGAAGCACCTGCCGAGCACACCGGAACCACCTGCTCGACTCGCCAGAACCACCTGCCGGACACGCAAAAATCACCTGCCGGCTACGCCACAACCAGTTGGGGAACACTTCGGAATCACCTGCCGGGCTTGCTGGAACCACCTGCCGGTCATGCCAAAATCACCGGCCAACTACGCCAGTACCACTTGGCGGACACTGTGGAAACACCTGTCGGGCCGGCCGGAACCACATCTCAGACGTGCCAGAACCATGTGCATGAGATGCTGGAACCACACCCCGAACAGACGGAAAACACCTGCCAGACCCGTCTGAACAACCCGCCGAGCACGCCGGAGCCACCTGCTCGACTCGCCGGAACCACCTACCTGACATGCCCAATTCACCAGCGGGTATGCCAGAACCACTTGGCGGACACTCCGGAATCATCTGCCGGACATGCCGGAACCAGCTCTCAGACACACCAGAACCACGTGCCGGAGACGCCGGAAGCACCTGCCGAGCATGCCGGAGCCACCTGCTCGACTCGACAGAAACACCTGCCGGACACGCCAAAATCACCTGCCGGGTATGCCAGAACCACCTGGCGGACAGTCCGAAATCACCTGTCGCGCATGCCGGAACCACCTCTCAGACGTGCCGGAAGCACGTGCCGGACACGCCGGAATCACCTACCGGACAGACCGGAACCACCTGCCGAGCACGCCGGAGCCACCTGTTCGACTCGCTGGACCCACCTGCCGGACAGGCCAATATCAACTGCTGGCTATGCCAGAACCACCTGGGGGACAGTCCGGGATCACCTGCCAGCCATGGCGGAACCACCTCTCAGACGTACCAGAACCACCTGCCGGAGAAGCTGGAAACACGTCCTGGACAGACTGGAACCACGTGACGGCCATGCCTGAACCACCTGCCGAGCACGGCGGAACCACCTGCCGGACACGCCAAAATCACCTGCGGGCTACGCCAGAACCACTTGGACGACTCTCCGAAATGACCTGCCGGGCATGTTATAACCACCTCTCAGACGTGCCAGAAGCACGTGGCGGACAGTCCGGAATCACCTGTTGGGCATACGCAACCACCTACGACACGTACCAGAGCCACGTGCCGTGCACGTCAGAACCACCTACCGGACAGACCGGAATCAACTCTTCGGCATGCCGGAACCACCAGTCAGATGTGCCAGAAACACGTGCCGGAGACGCCGGAAGCACCTGCCGAGCACGTCGCAACCACCTGCTCAACTCGCCTGAACCACCTGCCGGACACGCCAAAATCACCTGCCCGCTACACCAGCACCACTTCGGGGACAAGCCGGAATCACGTGAGGGGCATGCCGGCACAGCCTCTCAGACTGAACCTCGTGCCGGACACCACAGAACCACCTGCCGGACAGACCGGAACCACCTGCCGGACACGCCGGAACCACCGGCTCGACCCGCCGGAACGACCGCTGGACATGCAAAATCACCTGCCGGCTACGCCGGAAACACTTGGCGAACACTCCGGAATCACCTGCCGGGCATGCCGGAAACACCTCTCAGATATGCCAGAACCACGTGCCAATGACCCCGGAAGCAACTGCCGAGCACGCCGGAACCACCTGCTCCACTCGCCAGAACCACCTGCCGGACACGCAAAAATCACCTGCCGGCTACGCCACAACCAGTTGGGGAACACTTCGGAATCACCTGCCGGGCTTGCTGGAACCACCTGCCGGTCATGCCAAAATCACCTGCCATCTACGCCAGTACCACTTGGCGGACATTGTGGAAACACATGTCGGGCCGGCCGGAACCACATCTCACACGTGCCAGAACCATGTGCATGAGATGCTGGAACCACACCCCGAACAGACGGAAAACACCTGCCAGACCCGTCTGAACAACCTGCCGAGCACGCCGGAGCCACCTGCTCGACTCGCCGGAACCACCTAACTGACATGCCCAAATCACCAGACGGGTATGCCAGAACCACTTGGCGGACACTCCGGAATCATCTGCCGGTCATGCCGGAACCAGCTCTCAGACACACCAGAACCACGTGCCGGAGACGCCGGAAGCACCTGCCGAGCATGCCGGAGCCACTTGCTCGACGCGCCGGAAACACCTGCCGGACACGCCAAAATCATCTGCCGGCTACGCCCGAACCACCTGGCGGACACTGCGAAATCACCTGTCGAGCATGCCGGAACCACCTCTCAGACGTGCCGGAAGCACGTCCCGGACACGCCGGAATCACCTACCGGACAGACCGGAACCACCTGCCGAGCACGCTGGAGCCACCTGTTCGACTCGCTGGAACCACCTGCCGGACAGGCCAATATCAACTGCTGGCTATGCCAGAACCACCTGGGGGACGGTCCGGAATCACCTGCCAGCCATGGCGGAACCACCTCTCAGACGTACCAGAACCACCTGCCGGAGAAGCTGGAAACACGTCCTGGACAGTCTGGAACCACCTGCCGGCCAAGCCTGAACCACCTGCCAAGCACAACGGAACAACCTGCCAGACACGCCAAAATCACCTGCATGTTATGCCAGAACCACTTGGAGGACTCTCTGGGATGACCTGCCGGGCGTGCCGGAACCACCTCTCAGACGTGCCAGAACCATGTTGCGGACAGTCCGGAATCACCTGTTGGGCATGCGCAACCACCTCTGAGACGTACCAGAACCACATGCCGTGCAGGCTGGAACCACCTACCGGACAGACCGGAATCACCATTCGGGCATGCCGGAACCACCTGTCGGATGTGCCAGAAACACGTGCCGGAGACGCCAGAAGCACCTGCCAAGCACGTTGGAACCACCTGCTCAACTCGCATGAACCACCTGCCGGACATGCCAAAATCACCTGCCGACTAGGCCAGAACCACTTGGCGAAGACTCCGGAATCACTTGCCGGGCATGCAGGAACCACCTCTCAGACATGCCAGAACCCCATGCCAATGACCCCGGAAGCACCAGCCGAGCACGCCGGAACCACCTGCTCGACTCGCCAGAGCCACTTGCCGATCACGCAAAAATCACCTGCCGGCTACGCCACAACCAGTTGGGGAACACTTTGGAATCACCTGCCGGGCTTGCTGGAACCACCTGCCGGTCGTGCCAAAATCACCTGCCAACTACGCCAGTACCACTTGGCGGACACTGTGGAAACACCTGTCGGGCCGGCTGGAACCACATCTCAGACGTGCCAGAAACGTGTTCATGAGATGCTGGAACCACACCCCGAGCAGACGGATACCACCTGCCAGAACCGCCTGAACCACCTGCTGAGCACGCCGGAACCACCTGCTCGACTCACCGGTACCACCTCCCTGACACGCCAAAATCACCTGATGGGTATGCCAGAAGCACTTGGCGGACACTCCGGAATCATCTGCTGGACAAGCCGGAACCAGCTCTCAGACACCCAGAACCAAGTGCCGGAGACGCCGGAAGCTCCTGCCGAGCATGCCGGAGCCACCGGCTCGACTCGTCAGAAACACCTGCCGGACACGCCAAAATCACCTGCCGGGTACGCCAGAACCACCTGGCGGACACTACGGAATCACCTGCCGCGCATGCCGGAACCACCTCTCAGACTTGCCGGAAGCACGTGCTAGACACGCCGGAAACACATACCGGACAGACCGGAACCACCTGCCAAGAACACCAGAGCCACCTGTTCGACTCGCTGGAACCACCTGCCGGACAGGCCAATATCAACTGCTGGCTATGCCAGAACCACCTGGGGGACAGTCCGGGATCACCTGCCAGCCATGGCGGAACCACCTCTCAGACGTACCAGAACCACCTGCCGGAGAAGCTGGAAACACGTCCTGGACAGACTGGAATCACGTGACGGCCATGCCTGAACCACCTGCCGAGCACGGCGGAACCACCTGCCGGACACGCCAAAATCACCTGCGGGCTACGCCAGAACCACTTGGACGACTCTCCGAAATGACCTGCCGGGCATGTTGGAACCACCTCTCAGACGTGCCAGAAGCACGTGGCGGACAGTCTGGAATCACCTGTTGGGCATACGCAACCACCTCTGAGACGTACCAGAAGCACGTGCCGTGCACGCCGGAACCACCTAACGGACAGACCGGAATCAACTTTTGGGCATGCCGGAACCACCAGTCAGATGTGCCAGAAACACGTGCCGGAGACGCCGGAAGCACCTGCCGAGCACGTCGCAACCACCTGCTCAACTCGCCTGAACCACCTGCCGGACACGCCAAAATCACCTGCACGCTACATCAGCACCACTTCGGGGACAAGCCGGAATCACGTGAGGGGCATGCCGGCACAGCCTCTCAGACTGAACCTCGTGCCGGACACCACAGAACCACCTGCCGGACAGACCGGAACCACCTGCCGGTCACGCCGGAACCACCGGCTCGACCCGCCGGAACGACCGCTGGACATGCAAAATCACCTGCCGGCTACGCCGGAAACACTTGGCGAACACTCCGGAATCACCTGCCGGGCATGCCGGAAACACCTCTCAGATATGCCAGAACCACGTGCCAATGACCCCGGAAGCACCTGCCGAGCACGCCGGAACCACCTGCTCGACTCGCCAGAACCACCTGCCGATCACGCAAAAATCACCTGCCGGCTACGCCAAAACCAGTTGGTGAACACTTTGGAATCACCTGCCAGGCTTGTTGGAACCACCTGCCAGTCATGCCAAAATCACCTGCCAACTACGCCAGAACCACCTGGCAGACACTACGGAATCACCTGCCGCGCATGCCGGAACCACCTCTCAGACATGCCGGAAGCACGTGCCGGAAACGCCGGAAAAACCTACCGGACAGACCGGAACCACCTGCCAAGAACGCCGGAGCCACCTGTTCGACTCGCTGGAACCACCTGCGGGACACGCCAAAATCACCTGCGGGCTACGCCAGAACCAATTGGACGACTCTCCGAAATGACCTGCTGGGCATGTTGGAACCACCTCTCAGACGTGCCAGAAGCACGTGGCGGACAGTCCGGAATCACCTGTTGGGCATACGCAACCACCTCTGAGACGTACCAGAACCACGTGCCGTGCACGCCGGAACCACCTACCGGACAGACCGGAATCAACTTTTGGGCATGCCGGAACCACCAGTCAGATGTGCCAGAAACACGTGCCGGAGACGCCGGAAGCACCTGCCGAGCACGTCGCAACCACCTGCTCAACTCGCCTGAACCACCTGCCGGACATGCCAAAATCACCTGCCGACTATGCCAGAACCACTTGGCGAGCACTCCGGAATCTCTTGCCGGGCATGCAGGAACCACCTCTCAGACATGCCAGAACCCCGTGCCAATGACCCCGGAAGCACCAGCCGAGCACGCCGGAACCACCTGCTCGACTTGCCAGAACCACCTGCCGATCACGCAAAAATCACCTGCCGGCTACGCCACAACCAGTTGGGGAACACTTCGGAATCACCTGCCGGGCTTGCTGAAACCACCTGCCAGTCATGCCAAAATCACCTGCCAACTACGCCAGAACCGCTTGGCGGACACGGCGGAAACACTTGTCGGGCCGGCTGGAACCACATCTCAGACGTGCCAGAAACGTGTTCATGAGATGCTGGAACCACACCCCGAACAGACGGATACCACGTGCCAGAACCGCCTGAACCACCTGCTGAGCACGCCGGAACCACCTGCTCGACTCACCGGTACCACCTCCCTGACACGCCAAAATCACCTGCTGGGTATGCCAGAACCACTTGGCGGACACTCCGGAATCATGTGCCGGACATGCCGGAACCAGCTCTCAGACACACCAGAACCAAGTGCCGGAGACGCCGGAAGCACCTGCCGAGCATGCCGGAGCCACCTGCTCGACTCGCCAGAAACACCTGCCGGACACGCCAAAATCACCTGCGGGCTACGCCAGAACCACTTGGATGACTCTCCGAAATGACCTGCCGGGCATGTTGGAACCACCTCTCAGACGTGCCAGAAGCACGTGGCGGGTAGTCTGGAATCACCTGTTGGGCATACGCAACCACCTCTGAGACGTACCAGAACCACGTGCCGTGCACGCCGGAACCACCTAACGGACAGACCGGAATCAACTTTTGGGCATCCCGGAACCACCAGTCAGATGTGCCAGAAACACGTGCCGGAGACGCCGGAAGCACCTGCCGAGCACGTCGCAACCACCTGCTCAACTCGCCTGAACCACCTGCCGGACACGCCAAAATCACCTGCCCGCTACATCAGCACCACTTCGGGGACAAGCCGGAATCACGTGAGGGGCATGCCGGCACAGCCTCTCAGACTGAACCTCGTGCCGGACACCACAGAACCACCTGCCGGACAGACCGGAACCACCTGCCGGACACGCCGGAACCACCGGCTCGACCCGCCGGAACGACCGCTGGACATGCAAAATCACCTGCCGGCTACGCCGGAAACACTTGGCGAACACTCCGGAATCACCTGCTGGGCATGCCGGAACCACCTCTCAGATATGCCAGAACCACGTGCCAATGACCCCGGAAGCACCTGCCGAGCACGCCGGAACCACCTGCTCGACTCGCCAGAACCACCTGCCGGACACGCAAAAATCACCTGCCGGCTACGCCACAACCAGTTGGGGAACACTTCGGAATCACCTGCCGGGCTTGCTGGAACCACCTGCCGGTCATGCCAAAATCACCTGCCAACTATGCCAGGACCGCTTGGCGGACACTGTGGAAACACCTGTCGGGCCGGCCGAACCACATCTCAGACGTGCCAGAACCATGTGCATGAGATGCTGGAACCACAGCCCGAACAGACGGATACCACCTGCCAGACCCGTCTGAACAATGTGCCGAGCACGCCGGAGCCACCTGCTCGGCTCGCCGGAACCACCTACCTGACATGCCCAAATCACCAGCCGGGTATGCCAGAACCACTTGGCGGACACTCCGGAATCATCTGCCGGACATGCCGGAACCAGCTCTCAGACACACCAGAACCACGTGCCGGAGACGCCGGAAGCACCTGCCGAGCATGCCGGAACCACCGGCTCGACCCGCCGGAACGACCGCTGGACATGCAAAATCACCTGCAGGCTACGCCGGAAACACTTGCGGACACTGCGGAAACACCTGTCGGGCCGGCTGGAACCACATCTCAGACGTGCCAGAAACGTGTTCATGAGATGCTGGAACCACACCCCGAACAGACGGATACCACCTGCCAGAACCGCCTGAAACACCTGCTGAGCACGCCAGCACCACCTGCTCGACTCACCGGTACCACCTCCCTGACACGCCAAAATCACCTGCTGGGTATGCCAGAACCACTTGGCGGACACTCCGGAATCATGTGCCGGACATGCCGGAACCAGCTCTCAGACACACCAGAACCACGTGCCGGAGACGCCGGAAGCACCTGCCGAGCATGCCGGAGCCACCTGCTCGACTCGCCAGAAACACCTGCCGGACACGCCGAAATCACCTGCCCGGTACGCCAGAACGACCTGGCGGAGACTACGGAATCACCTGCCGCGCATGCCGGAACCACCTCTCAGACGTGCCGGAAGCACGTGCCGGAAACGCCGGAAACACCTACCGGACAGACCGGAACCACCTGCCAAGAACGCCGGAGCCACCTGTTCGACTCGCTGGAACCACCTGCCGGACAGGCCAATATCAACTGCTGGCTATGCCAGAACCACCTGGGGGACGGTCCGGGATCACCTGCCAGCCATGGCGGAACCACCTCTCAGACGTACCAGAACCACCTGCCGGAGAAGCTGGAAACACGTCCTGGACAGACTGGAACCACGTGACGGCCATGCCTGAACCACCTGCCGAGCACGGCGGAACCACCTGCCGGACACGCCAAAATCACCTGCGGGCTACGCCAGAACCACTTGGACGACTCTCCGAAATGACCTGCCGGGCATGTTGGAACCACCTCTCAGACGTGCCAGAAGCACGTGGCGGACAGTCCGGAATCACCTGTTGGGCATACGCAACCACCTCTGAGACGTACCAGAACCACGTGCCGTGCACGCCGGAACCACCTACCGGACAGACCGGAATCAACTTTTGGGCATGCCGGAACCACCAGTCAGATGTGCCAGAAACACGTGCCGGAGACGCCGGAAGCACCTGCCGAGCACGTCGCAACCACCTGCTCAACTCGCCTGAACCACTTGCCGGACATGCCAAAATCACCTGCCCGCTACACCAGCACCACTTCGGGGACAAGCCGGAATCACGTGAGGGGCATGCCGGCACAGCCTCTCAGACTGAACCTCGTGCCGGACACCACAGAACCACCTGCCGGACAGACAGGAACCACCTGCCGGACACGCCGGAACCACCGGCTCGACCCGCCGGAACGACCGCTGGACATGCAAAATCACCTGCCGGCTACGCCGGAAACACTTGGCGAACACTCTGGAATCACCTGCCGGGCATGCCAGAACCACCTGCTCGACTCGCCAGAACCACCTGCCGATCACGCAAAAATCACCTGCCGGCTACGCCAAAACCAGTTGGTGAACACTTTGGAATCACCTGCCAGGCTTGTTGGAACCACCTGCCAGTCATGCCAAAATCACCTGCCAACTACGCCAGAACCACCTGGCGGACACTACGGAATCACCTGCCGCGCATGCCGGAACCACCTCTCAGACATGCCGGAAGCACGTGCCGGAAACGCCGGAAAAACCTACCGGACAGACCGGAACCACCTGCCAAGAACGCCGGAGCCACCTGTTCGACTCGCTGGAACCACCTGCGGGACACACCAAAATCACCTGCGGGCTACGCCAGAACCAATTGGACGACTCTCCGAAATGACCTGCTGGGCATGTTGGAACCACCTCTCAGACGTGCCAGAAGCACGTGGCGGACAGTCCGGAATCACCTGTTGGGCATACGCAACCACCTCTGAGACGCACCAGAACCACGTGCCGTGCACGCCGGAACCACCTACCGGACAGACCGGAATCAACTTTTGGGCATGCCGGAACCACCAGTCAGATGTGCCAGAAACACGTGCCGGAGACGCCGGAAGCACCTGCCGAGCACGTCTCAACCACCTGCTCAACTCGCCTGAACCACCTGAGGACATGCCAAAATCACCTGCCGACTATGCCAGAACCACTTGGCGAGCACTCCGGAATCTCTTGCCGGGCATGCAGGAACCACCTCTCAGACATGCCAGAACCCCGTGCCAATGACCCCGGAAGCACCAGCCGAGCACGCCGGAACCACCTGCTCGACTCGCCAGAACCACCTGCCGATCACGCAAAAATCACCTGCCGGCTACGCCACAACCAGTTGGTGAACACTGTGGAATCACCTGCCAGGCTTGCTGGAACCACCTGCCAGTCATGCCAAAATCACCTGCCAACTACGCCAGAACCGCTTGGCGGACACTGCGGAAACACTTGTCGGGCCGGCTGGAACCACATCTCAGACGTGCCAGAAACGTGTTCATGAGATGCTGGAACCACACCCCGAACAGACGGATACCACCTGCCAGAACCGCCTGAACCACCTGCTGAGCACGCCGGAACCACCTGCTCGACTCACCGGTACCACCTCCCTGACACGCCAAAATCACCTGCTGGGTATGCCAGAACCACTTGGCGGACACTCCGGAATCATCTGCCGGACATGCCGGAACCAGCTCTCAGACACACCAGAACCAAGTGCCGGAGACGCCGGAAGCACCTGCCGAGCATGCCGGAGCCACCTGCTCGACTCGCCAGAAACACCTGCCGGACACGCCAAAATCACCTGCCGGGTACGCCAGAACGACCTGGCGGACAGTACGGAATCACCTGCCGCGCATGCCGGAACCACCTCTCAGACGTGCCGGAAGCACGTGCCGGAAACGCCGGAAACACCTACCGGACAGACCGGAACCACCTGACAAGAACGCCGGAGCCACCTGTTCGACTCGCTGGAACCACCTGCCGGACAGGCCAATATCAACTGCTGGCTATGCCAGAACCACCTGGGGGACGGTCCGGGATCACCTGCCAGCCATGGCGGAACCACCTCTCAGACGTACCAGAACCACCTGCCGGAGAAGCTGGAAACACGTCCTGGACAGACTGGAACCACGTGACGGCCATGCCTGAACCACCTGCCGAGCACGGCGGAACAACCTGCCGGACACGCCAAGATCACCTGCGGGCTACGCCAGAACCACTTGGACGACTCTCCGAAATGACCTGCCGGGCATGTTGGAACCACCTCTCAGACGTGCCAGAAGCACGTGGCGGACAGTCCGGAATCACCCGTTGGGCATACGCAACCACCTCTGAGACGTACCAGAACCACGTGCCGTGCACGCCGGAACCACCTACCGGACAGACCGGAATCAACTTTTGGGCATGCCGGAACCACCAGTCAGATGTGCCAGAAACACGTGCCGGAGACGCCGGAAGCACCTGCCGAGCACGTCGCAACCACCTGCTCAACTCGCCTGAACCACTTGCCGGACATGCCCAAATCACCAGCCCGCTACACCAGCACCACTTCGGGGACAAGCCGGAATCACGTGAGGGGCATGCCGGCACAGCCTCTCAGACTGAACCTCGTGCCGGACACCACAGAACCACCTGCCGGACAGACCGGAACCACCTGCCGGACACGCCGGAACCACCGGCTCGACCCGCCGGAACGACCGCTGGACATGCAAAATCACCTGCCGGCTACGCCGGAAACACTTGGCGAACACTCCGGAATCACCTGCCGGGCATGCCGGAACCACCTCTCAGATATGCCAGAACCACGTGCCAAAGACCCCGGAAGCACCTGCCGAGCACGCCGGAACCACCTGCTCGACTCGCCAGAACCACCTGCCGGACACGCAAAAATCACCTGCCGGCTACGCCACAACCAGTTGGGGAACACTTCGGAATCACCTGCCGGGCTTGCTGGAACCACCTGCCGGTCATGCCAAAATCACCTGCCAACTACGCCAGGACCACTTGGCGGACACTGTGGAAACACCTGTCGGGCCGGCCGGAACCACATCTCAGACGTGCCAGAACCATGTGCATGAGATGCTGGAACCACACCCCGAACAGACGGAAAACACCTGCCAGACCCGTCTGAACAACCTGCCGAGCACGCCGGAGCCACCTGCTCGACTCGCCGGAACCACCTACCTGACATGCCCAAATCACCAGACGTGTATGCCAGAACCACTTGGCGGACACTCCGGAATCATCTGCCGGACATGCCGGAACCAGCTCTCAGACACACCAGAACCACGTGCCGGAGACGCCGGAAGCACCTGCCGAGCATGCCGGAGCCACCTGCTCGACTCGCCAGAAACACCTGCCGGACACGCCAAAATCACCTGCCGGGTACGCCAGAACCACCTGGCGGACACTCCGAAACCACCTGTCGCGCATGCCGGAACCACCTCTCAGACGTGCCGGAAGCACGTGCCGGACACGCCGGAATCACCTACCGGACAGACCGGAACCACCTGCCGAGCACGCCGGAGCCACCTGTTCGACTCGCTGGAACCACCTGCCGGACAGGCCAATATCAACTGCTGGCTATGCCAGAACCACCTGGGGGACGGTCCGGAATCACCTGCCAGCCATGGCGGAACCACCTCTCAGACGTACCAGAACCACCTGCCGGAGAAGCTGGAAACACGTCCTGGACAGTCTGGAACCACCTGCCGGCCAAGCCTGAACCACCTGCCAAGCACAACGGAACAACCTGCCAGACACGCCAAAATCACCTGCGTGTTCTGCCAGAACCACTTGGAGGACTCTCTGGGATGACCTGCCGGGCATGCCGGAACCACCTCTCAGACGTGCCAGAACCATGTGGCGGACAGTCCGGAATCACCTGTTGGGCATGCGCAACCACCTCTGAGACGTACCAGAACCACATGCCGTGCAGGCTGGAACCACCTACCGGACAGACCGGAATCACCTTTCGGGCATGCCGGAACCACCTGTCAGATGTGCCAGAAACACGTGCCGGAGACGCCGGAAGCACCTGCCAAGCACGTCGGAACCACCTGCTCAACTCGCCTGAACCACCTGCCGGACATGCCAAAATCACCTGCCGACTATGCCAGAACCACTTGGCGAACACTCCGGAATCACTTGCCGGGCATGCAGGAACCACCTCTCAGACATGCCAGAACCCCGTGCCAATGACCCCGGAAGCACCAGCCGAGCACGCCGGAACCACGTGCTCGACTCGCCAGAACCACCTGCCGATCACGCAAAAATCACCTGCCGGCTACGCCACAACCATTTGGTGAACACTTTGGAATCACCTGCCAGGCTTGCTGGAACCACCTGCCAGTCATGCCAAAATCACCTGCCAACTACGCCAGAACCGCTTGGCGGACACTGCGGAAACACCTGTCGGGCCGGCCGGAACCACATCTCAGACGTGCCAGAAACGTGTTCATGAGATGCTGGAACCACACCCCGAACAGACGGATACCACCTGCCAGAACCGCCTGAAACACCTGCTGAGCACGCCGGCACCACCTGCTCGACTCACCGGTACCCCCTCCCTGACACGCCAAAATCACCTGCTGGGTATGCCAGAACCACTTGGCGGACACTCCGGAATCATGCGCCGGACATGCCGGAACCAGCTCTCAGACACACCAGAACCAAGTGCCGGAGACGCCGGAAGCACCTGCCGAGCATGCCGGAGCCACCTGCTCGACTCGCCAGAAACACCTGCCGGACACGCCAAAATCGCCTGCCGGGTACGCAAGAACCACCTGGCGGACACTCGGAAACCGCCTGCCGCGCATGCCGGAACCACCTCTCAGACGTGCCGGAAGCACGTGCCGGACACGCGGGAAACACCTACCGGACAGACCGGAACCACCTGCCAAGAACGCCGGAGCCACCTGTTCGACTCGCTGGAACCACCTGCCGGACAGGCCAATATCAACTGCTGGCTATGCCAGAACCACCTGGGGGACAGTCAAGGATCACCTGCCAGCCATGGCGGAACCACCTCTCAGACGTACCAGAACCACCTGCCGGAGAATCTGGAAACACGTCCTGGACAGACTGGAACCACGTGACGGCCATGCCTGAACCACCTGCCGAGCACGGCGGAACCACCTGCCGGACACGCCGAAATCACCTGCGGGCTACGCCAGAACCACTTGGACGACTCTCCGAAATGACCTGCCGGGCATGTTGGAACCACCTCTCAGACGTGCCAGAAGCACGTGGCGGACAGTCCGGAATCACCTGTTGGGCATACGCAACCACCTCTGACACGTACCAGAACCACGTGCCGTGCACGCCGGAACCACCTACCAGACAGACCGGAATCAACTTTTGGGCATGCCGGAACCACCGGTCAGATGTGCCAGAAACACGTGCCGGAGACGCCGGAAGCACCTGCCGAGCACATCGCAACCACCTGCTCAACTCGCCTGAACCACCTGCCGGACACGCCAAAATCACCTGCCCGCTACACCAGCACCACTTCGGGGACAAGCCGGAATCACGTGAGGCGCATGCCGGCACAGCCTCTCAGTCTGAACCTCGTGCCGGACACCAGAGAACCACCTGCCGGAGAGACCGGAACCACCTGCCGAACACGCCGGAACCACCGGCTCGCCCCGCCGGAACGACCGCTGGACATGCAAAATCACCTGCCGGCTACGCCGGAAACACTTGGCGAACACTCCGGAATCACCTGCCGGGCATGCCGGAACCACCTCTCAGATATGCCAGAACCACGTGCCAATGACCCAGGAAGCACCAGCCGAGCACGCCGGAACCACCTGCTCGACTCGCCAGAACCACCTGCCGGACACGCAAAAATCACCTGCCGGCTACGCCACAACCAGTTGGGGAACACTTCGGAATCACCTGCCGGGCTTGCTGGAACCACCTGCCGGTCATGCCAAAATCACCTGCCAACTACGCCAGAACCACTTGGCGGACACTGTGGAAACACCTGTCGGGCCGGCCGGAACCACATCTCAGACGTGCCAGAACCATGTGCATGAGATGCTGGAACCACACCCCGAACAGACGGAAAACACCTGCCAGACCCGTCTGAACAACCTGCCGAGCACGCCGGAGCCACCTGCTCGACTCGCCGGAACCACCTACCTGACATGCCCAAATCACCAGCCGGGTATGCCAGAACCACTTGGCGGACACTCCGGAATCATCTGCCGGACATGCCGGAACCAGCTCTCAGACACACCAGAACCACGTGCCGGAGACGCCGGAAGCACCTGCCGAGCATGCCGGAGCCACCTGCTCGACTCGCCAGAAACACCTGCCGGACACGCCAAAATCACCTGCCGGGTACGCCAGAACCACCTGGCGGACACTCCGAAACCACCTGTCGCGCATGCCGGAACCACCTCTCAGACGTGCCGGAAGCACGTGCCGGACACGCCGGAATCACCTACCGGACAGACCGGAACCACCTGCCGAGCACGCCGGAGCCACCTGTTCGACTCGCTGGAACCACCTGCCGGACAGGCCAATATCAACTGCTGGCTATGCCAGAACCACCTGGGGGACGGTCCGGAATCACCTGCCAGCCATGGCGGAACCACCTCTCAGACGTACCAGAACCACCTGCCGGAGAAGCTGGAAACACGTCCTGGACAGTCTGGAACCACCTGCCGGCCAAGCCTGAACCACCTGCCAAGCACAACGGAACAACCTGCCAGACACGCCAAAATCACCTGCGTGTTATGCCAGAACCACTTGGAGGACTCTCTGGGATGACCTGCCGGGCATGCCGGAACCACCTCTCAGACGTGCCAGAACCATGTGGCGGACAGTCCGGACTCACCTGTTGGGCATGCGCAACCACCTCTGAGACGTACCAGAACCACATGCCGTGCAGGCTGGATCCACCTACCGGACAGACCGGAATCAACTTTCGGGCATGCCGGAGCCACCTGTCAGATGTGCCAGAAACACGTGCCGGAGACGCCGGAAGCACCTGCCGAGCACGTCGCAACCACCTGCTCAACTCGCCTGAACCACCTGCCGGACATGCCAAAATCACCTGCCGACTATGCCAGAACCACTTGGCGAACACTCCGGAATCACTTGCCGGGCATGCAGGAACCACCTCTCAGACATGCCAGAACCCCGTGCCAATGACCCCGGAAGCACCAGCCGAGCACGCCGGAACCACCTGCTCGACTCGCCAGAACCACCTGCCGATCACGCAAAAATCACCTGCCGGCTACGCCACAACCAGTTGGTGAACACTTTGGAATCACCTGCCAGGCTTGCTGGAACCACCTGCCAGTCATGCCAAAATCACCTGCCAACTACGCCAGAACCGCTTGGCGGACACTGCGGAAACACCTGTCGGGCCGGCCGGAACCAGATCTCAGACGTGCCAGAAACGTGTTCATGAGTTGCTGGAACCACACCCCGAACAGACGGATACCACCTGCCAGAACCGCCTGAAACACCTGCTGAGCACGCCAGCACCACCTGCTCGACTCACCGGTACCACCTCCCTGACACGCCAAAATCACCTGCTGTTTATGCCAGAACCACTTGGCGGACACTCCGGAATCATGTGCCGGACATGCCGGAACCAGCTCTCAGACACACCAGAACCAAGTGCCGGAGACGCCGGAATCACCTGCCGAGAATGCCAGAGCCACCTGCTCGACTCGCCAGAAACACCTGCCGGACACGCCAAAATTACCTGCCGGGTACGCCAGAACCACCTGGCGGACACTCCGGAATCAACTGCCGCGCATGCCGGAACCACCTCTCAGACGTGCCGGAAGCACGTGCCGGACACGTCGGAAACACCTACCGGACAGACCGGAACCACATGCCTAGAACGCCGGAGCCACCTGTTCGACTCGCCGGAACCACCTGCCGGACAGGCCAATATCAACTGCTGGCTATGCCAGAACCACCTGGGGGACAGTCCGGGATCACCTGCCAGCCATGGCGGAACCACCTCTCAGACGTACCAGAACCACCTGCCGGAGAAGCTGGAAACACGTCCTGGACAGACTGGAACCACGTGACGGCCATGCCTGAACCACCTGCCGAGCACGGCGGAACCACCTGCCGGACACGCCAAAATCACCTGCGGGCTACGCCAGAACCACTTGGACGACTCTCCGAAATGACCTGCCGGGCATGTTGGAACCACCTCTCAGACGTGCCAGAAGCACGTGGCGGACAGTCCGGAATCACCTGTTGGGCATACGCAACCACCTCTGAGACGTACCAGAACCACGTGCCGTGCACGCCGGAACCACCTACCGGACAGACCGGAATCAACTTTTGGGCATGCCGGAACCACCAGTCAGATGTGCCAGAAACACGTGCCGGAGACGCCGGAAGCACCTGCCGAGCACGTCGCAACCACCTGCTCAACTCGCCTGAACCACCTGCCGGACACGCCAAAATCACCTGCCCGCTACACCAGCACCACTTCGGGGACAAGCCGGAATCACGTGAGGGGCATGCCGGCACAGCCTCTCAGACTGAACCTCGTGCCGGACACCACAGAACCACCTGCCGGACAGACCGGAACCACCTGCCGGACACACCGGAACCACCGGCTCGACCCGCCGGAACGACCGCTGGACATGCAAAATCACCTGCCGGCTACGCCGGAAACACTTGGCGAACACTCCGGAATCACCTGCCGGGCATGCCGGAACCACCTCTCAGATATGCCAGAACCACGTGCCAATGACCCCGGAAGCACCTGCCGAGCACGCCGGAACCACCTGCTCGAGTCGCCAGAACCACCTGCCGGACACGCAAAAATCACCTGCCGGCTACGCCACAACCAGTTGGGGAACACTTTGGAATCACCTGCCGGGCTTGCTGGAACCACCTGCCGGTCATGCCAAAATCACCTGCCAACTACGCCAGTACCACTTGGCAGACACTGTGGAAACACCTGTCGGGCCGGCCGGAACCACATCTCCGACGTGCCAGAACCATGTGCATGAGATGCTGGAACCACACCCCGAACAGACGGAAAACACCTGCCAGACCCGTCTGAACAACCTGCCGAGCACGCTGGAGCCACCTGCTCGACTCGCCGGAACCACCTACCTGACATGCCCAAATCACCAGCCGGGTCTGCCAGAACCACTTGGCGGACACTCCGGAATCATCTGCCGGACATGCCGGAACCAGCTCTCAGACACACCAGAACCACGTGCCGGAGACGCCGGAAGCACCTGCCGAGCATGCAGGAGCCACCTGCTCGAATCGCCAGAAACACCTGCCGGACACGCCAAAATCACCTGCCGGGTACGCCAGAACCACCTGGCGGACACTCCGAAACCACCTGTCGCGCATGCCGGAACCACCTCTCAGACGTGCCGGAAGCACGTGCCGGACACGCCGGAATCACCTACCGGACAGACCGGAACCACCTGCCGAGCACGCCGGAGCCACCTGTTCGACTCGCTGGAACCACCTGCCGGACAGGCCAATATCAACTGCTGGCTATGCCAGAACCACCTGGGGGACGGTCCGGAATCACCTGCCAGCCATGGCGGAACCACCTCTCAGACGTACCATAACCACCTGCCGGAGAAGCTGGAAACACGTCCTGGACAGTCTGGAACCACCTGCCGGCCAAGCCTGAAACACCTGCCAAGCACAACGGAACAACCTGCCAGACACGCCAAAATCACCTGCGTGTTATGCCAGAACCACTTGGAGGACTCTCTGGGATGACCTGCCGGGCATGCCGGAACCACCTCTCAGACGTGCCAGAACCATGTGGCGGACAGTCCGGAATCACCTGTTGGGCATGCGCAACCACCTCTGACACGTAACAGAACCACATGCCGTGCCGGCTGGAACCACCTACCGGACAGACCGGAATCACCTTTCGGGCATGCCGGAGCCACCTGTCAGATGTGCCAGGAACACGTGCCGGAGACGCCGGAAGCACCTGCCAAGCACGTTGGAACCACCTGCTCAACTCGCCTGAACCACCTGCAGGACATGCCAAAACCACCTGCCGACTATGCCAGAACCACTTGGCGAACACTCCGGAATCACTTGCCGGGCATGCAGGAACCACCTCTCAGACATGCCAGAACCCCGTGCCAATGACCCCGGAAGCACCAGCCGAGCACGCCGGAACCACCTGCTCGACTCGCCAGAACCACCTGCCGATCACGCAAAAATCACCTGCCGGATACGCCACAACCAGTTGGTGAACACTTTGGAATCACCTGCCAGGCTTGCTGGAACCACCTGCCAGTCATGCCAAAATCACCTGCCAACTACGCCAGAACCTCTTGGCGCACACCGCGGAAACACCTGTCGGGCCAGCTGGAACCACATCTCAGACGTGCCAGAAACGTGTTCATGAGATGCTGGAACCACACCCCGAACAGACGGATACCACCTGCCAGAACCGCCTGAACCACCTGCTGAGCACGCCGGAACCACCTGCTAAACTCACCGGTACCACCTCCCTGACACGCCAAAATCCCCTGCTGGGTATGCCAGAACCACTTGGTGGACACTCCGGAATCATCTGCCGGACATGCCAGAACCAGCTCTCAGACACACCAGAACCAAGTGCCGGAGACGCCGGAAGCACCTGCCGAGCATGCCGGAGCCACCTGCTCGACTCGCCAGAAACACCTGCCGGACACGCCAAAATCACCTGCCGGGTATGCCAGAACCACCTGGCGGACACTACGGAATCACCTGCCGCGCATGCCGGAACCACCTCTCAGACGTGCCGGAAGCACGTGCCGGACACGCCGGAAACACCTACCGGACAGACCGGAACCACCTGCCAAGAACGCCAGAGCCACCTGTTCGACTCGCTGGAACCACCTGCCGGACAGGCCAATATCAACTGCTGGCTATGCCAGAACCACCTGGGGGACAGTCCGGGATCACCTGCCAGCCATGGCGGAACCTCCTCTCAGAAGTACCAGAACCACCTGCCGGAGAAGCTGGAAACACGTCCTGGACAGACTGGAACCACGTGACGGCCATGCCTGAACCACCTGCTGAGCATGGCGGAACCACCTGCCGGACACGCCAAAATCACCTGCGGGCTACGCCAGAACCACTTGGACGACTCTCCGAAATGACCTGCCGGGCATGTTGGAACCACCTCTCAGACGTGCCAGAAGCACGTGGCGGACAGTCCGGAATCACCTGTTGGGCATACGCAACCACCTCTGACACGTACCAGAACCACGTGCCGTGCACGCCGGAACCACCTACCGGACAGACCGGAATCAACTTTTGGGCATGCCGGAACCACCAGTCAGATGTGCCAGAAACACGTGCCGGAGACGCCGGAAGCACCTGCCGAGCACGTCGCAACCACCTGCTCAACTCGCCTGAACCACCTGCCGGACACGCCAAAATCACCTGCCCGCTACACCAGCACCACTTCGGGGACAAGCCGGAATCACGTGAGGGGCATGCCGGCACAGCCTCTCAGAGTGAACCTCGTGCCGGACACCACAGAACCACCTGCCGGACACGCCGGAACCACCGGCTCGACCCGCCGGAACGACCGCTGGACATGCAAAATCACTTGCCGGCTACCCCGGAAACACTTGGCGAACACTCCGGAATCACCTGCCGGGCATGCCGGAACCACCTCTCAGATATGCCAGAACCACGTGCCAATGACCCCGGAAGCACCTGCCGAGCACGCCGGAACCACCTGCTCGACTCGCCAGAACCACCTGCCGGACACGCCAAAATCACCTGCCGGGTACACCAGAACCCCCTGGCGGACACTCCGAAACCACCTGTCGCGCATGCCGGAATCACCTCTCAGACGTGCCGGAAGCACGTGCCGGACACGCCGGAATCACCTACCGGACAGACCGGAGCCACCTGCCGAGCACGCCGGAGGCACCTGTTCGACTCGCTGGAACCACCTGCCAGACAGGCCAATATCAACTGCTGGCTATGCCAGAACCACCTGGGGGACGGTCCGGAATCTCCTGCCAGCCATGGCGGAACCACCTCTCAGACGTACCAGAACCACCTGCCGGAGAAGCTGGAAACACGTCCTGGACAGTCTGGAACCACCTTCCGGCCAAGCCTGAACCACCTGCCAAGCACAACGGAACAACCTGCCAGACACGCCAAAATCACCTGCGTGTTATGCCAGATCCACTTGGAGGACTCTCTGGGATGAACTGCCGGGCATGCCGGAACCACCTCTCAGACGTGCCAGAACCACCTGGCGGACACTACGGAATCACCTGCCGCGCATGACGGAACCACATCTCAGACGTCCCGGAAGCACGTGCCAGACACACCGGAAACACCTACCGGACAGACCAGAACCACCTGCCAAGAACGCCGGAGCCACCTGTTCGACTCGCTGGAACCACCTGCCGGACAGGCCAATATCAACTGCTGGCTATGCCAGAACCACCTGGGGGACAGTCCGGGATCACCTGCCAGCCATGGCGGAACCACCTCTCAGACGTACCAGAACCACCTGCCGGAGAAGCTGGAAACACGTCCTGGACAGACTGGAACCACGTGACGGCCATGCCTGAACCACCTTCCGAGCACGGCGGAACCACCTGCCGGACACGCCAAAATCACCTGCGGGCTACGCCAGAACCACTTGGACGACTCTCCGAAATGACCTGCCGGGCATGTTGGAACCACCTCTCAGACGTGCCAGAAGCACGTGGCGGACAGTCCGGAATCACCTGTTGGGCATACGCAACCACCTCTGAGACGTACCAGAACCACGTGCCGTGCACGCCGGAACCACCTACTGGACAGACCGGAATCAACTTTTGGGCATGCCGGAACCACCAGTCAGATGTGCCAGAAACACGTGCCAGAGACGCCGGAAGCACCTGCCGAGCATGTCGCAACCACCTGCTCAACTCGCCTGAACCACCTGCCGGACACGCCAAAATCACCTGCCCGCTACACCAGCACCACTTCGGGGACAAGCCGGAATCACGTGAGGGGCATGCCGGCACAGCCTCTCAGACTGAACCTCGTGCCGGACACCACAGAACCACCTGCCGGACAGACCGGAACCACCTGCCGGACACGCCGGAACCACCGGTTCGACCCGCCGGAACTACCGCTGGACATGCAAAATCACCTGCCGGCTACGCCGGAAACACTTGGCGAACACTCCGGAGTCACCTGCCGGGCATGCCGGAACCACCTCTCAGATATGCCAGAACCACGTGCCAATGACCCCGGAAGCACCTGCCGAGCACGCCGGAACCACCTGCTCAACTCCCCAGAACCACCTGCCGGACACGCAAAAATCACCTGCCGGCTACGCCACAACCAGTTGGGGAACACTTCGGAATCACCTGCCGGGCTTGCTGGAACCACCTGCCGGTCATGCCAAAATCACCGGCCAACTACGCCAGTACCACTTGGCGGACACTGTGGAAACACCTGTCGGGCCGGCCGGAACCACATCTCAGACGTGCCAGAACCATGTGCATGAGATGCTGGAACCACACCCCGACCAGACGGAAAACACCTGCCAGACCCGTCTGAACAACCTGCCGAGCACGCCGGAGCCACCTGTTCGACTCGCCGGAACCACCTACCTGACATGCCCAATTCACCAGCCGGGTATGCCAGAACCACTTGGCGGACACTCCGGAATCATCTGCCGGACATGCCGGAACCAGCTCTCAGACACACCAGAACCACGTGCCGGAGACGCCGGAAGCACCTGCCGAGCACGCCGGAGCCACCTGCTCGACTCGACAGAAACACCTGCCGGACACGGCAAAATCACCTGCCGGGTACGCCAGAACCCCCTGGCGGACACTCCGAAACCACCTGTCGCGCATGCCGGAATCACCTCTCAGACGTGCCAGAAGCACGTGCCGGACACGCCGGAATCCCCTACCGGACAGACCGGAGCCACCTGCCGAGCACGCCGGAGCCACCTGTTCGACTCGCTGGAACCACCTGCCGGACAGGCCAATATCAACTGCTGGCTATGCCAGAACCACCTGGGGGACAGTCCGGGATCACCTGCCAGCCATGGCGGAACCACCTCTCAGACGTACCAGAACCACCTGCCGGAGAAGCTGGAAACACGTCCTGGACAGACTGGAACCACGTGACGGCCATGCCTGAACCACCTTCCGAGCACGGCAGAACCACCTGCCGGACACGCCAAAATCACCTGCGGGCTACGCCAGAACCACTTGGACGACTTTCCGAAATGACCTGCCGGGCATGTTGGAACCACCTCTCAGACGTGCCAGAAGCACGTGGCGGACAGTCCGGAATCACCTGTTGGGCATACGCAACCACCTCTGAGACGTACCAGAAGCACGTGCCGTGCACGCCGGAACCACCTACCGGACAGACCGGAATCAACTTTTGGGCATGCCGGAACCACCAGTCAGATGTGCCAGAAACACGTGCCGGAGACGCCAGAAGCACCTGCCGAGCACGTCGCAACCACCTGCTCAACTCGCCTGAACCACCTGCCGGACACGCCAAAATCACCTGCCCGCTACACCAGCACCACTTCGGGGACAAGCCGGAATCACGTGAGGGGCATGCCGGCACAGCCTCTCAGACTGAACCTCGTGCCGGACACCACAGAACCACCTGCCGGACACGCCGGAACCACCGGCTCGACCCGCCGGAACGACCGCTGGACATGCAAAATCACCTGCCGGCTACGCCGGAAACACTTGGCGAACACTCCGGAATCACCTGCCGGGCATGCCGGAACCACCTCTCAGATATGCCAGAACCACGTGCCAATGACCCCGGAAGCACCAGCCGAGCACGCCGGAACCACCTGCTCGACTCGCCAGAACCACCTGCCGGACACGCCAAAATCACCTGCCGGGTACGCCAGAACCCCCTGGCGGACACTCCGAAACCACCTGTCGCGCATGCCGGAATCACCTCTCAGACGTGCCAGAAGCACGTGCCGGACACGCCGGAATCACCTACCGGACAGACCGGAGCCAACTGCCGAGCACGCCGGAGCCACCTGTTCGACTCGCTGGAACCACCTGCCGGACAGGCGAATATCAACTGCTGGCTATGCCAGAACCACCTGGGGGACGGTCCGGAATCTCCTGCCAGCCATGGCGGAACCACCTCTCAGACGTACCAGAACCACCTGCCGGAGAAGCTGGAAACACGTCCTGGACAGTCTGGAACCACATTCCGGCCAAGCCTGAACCACCTGCCAAGCACAACGGAACAACCTGCCAGACACGCCAAAATCACCTGCGTGTTATGCCAGATCCACTTGGAGGACTCTCTGGGATGAACTGCCGGGCATGCCGGAACCACCTCTCAGACGTGCCAGAACCACCTGGCGGACACTACGGAATCACCTGCCACGCATGCCGGAACCACCTCTCACACGTGCCGGAAGCACGTGCCAGACACGCCGGAAACACCTACCGGACAGACCAGAACCACCTGCCAAGAACGCCGGAGCCACCTGTTCGACTCGCTGGAACCACCTGCCGGACAGGCCAATATCAACTGCTGGCTATGCCAGAACCACCTGGGGGACAGTCCGGGATCACCTGCCAGCCATGGCGGAACCACCTCTCAGACGTACCAGAACCACCTGCCGGAGAAGCTGGAAACACGTCCTGGACAGACTGGAACCACGTGACGGCCATGCCTGAACCACCTTCCGAGCACGGCGGAACCACCTGCCGGACACGCCAAAATCACCTGCGGGCTACGCCAGAACCACTTGGACGACTCTCCGAAATGACCTGCCGGGCATGTTGGAACCACCTCTCAGACGTGCCAGAAGCACGTGGCGGACAGTCCGGAATCACCTGTTGGGCATGCGCAACCACCTCTGAGACGTACCAGAACCACATGCCGTGCAGGCTGGAACCACCTACCGGACAGACCGGAATCACCTTTCGGGCATCCCGGAACCACCTGTCAGATGTGCCAGAAACACGTGCCGGAGACACCGGAAGCACCTGCCAAGCACGTTGGAACCACCTGCTCAACTCGCCTGAACCACCTGCCGGACATGCCAAAATCACCTGCCGACTATGCCAGAACCACTTGGCGAACACTCCGGAATCACTTGCCGGGCATGCAGGAACCACCTCTCAGACATGCCAGAACCCCGTGCCAATGACCCCGGAAGCACCAGCCGAGCACGCCGGAACCACCTGCTCGACTCGCCAGAACCACCTGCCGATCACGCAAAAATCACCTGCCGGCTACGCCACAACCAGTTGGGGAACACTTTGGAATCACCTGCCAGGCTTGCTGGAACCACCTGCCAGTCATGCCAAAATCACCTGCCAACTACGCCAGAACCGCTTGGCGGACACTGCGGAAACACCTGTCGGGCCGGCTGGAACCACATCTCAGACGTGCCAGAAACGTGTTCATGAGATGCTGGAACCACACCCCGATCAGACGGATACCACCTGCCAGAACCGCCTGAACCACCTGCTGAGCACGCCGGAGCCACCTGCTCGACTCACCGGTACCACCTCCCTGACACGGCAAAATCACCTGCTGGGTATGCCAGAACCACTTGGCGGACACTCCGGAATCATCTGCCGGACATGCCGGAACCAGCTCTCAGACACACCAGAACCAAGTGCCGGAGACGCCGGAAGCACCTGCCGAGCATGCCGGAGCCACCTGCTCGACTCGCCAGAAACACCTGCCGGACACGCCAAAATCACCTGCCGGGTATGCCAGAACCACCTGGCGGACACTACGGAATCACCTGCCGCGCATGCCGGAACCACCTCTCAGACGTGCCGGAAGCACGTGCCGGACACGCCGGAAACACCTACCGGACAGACCGGAACCACCTGCCAAGAACGCCAGAGCCACCTGTTCGACTCGCTGGAACCACCTGCCGGACAGGCCAATATCAACTGCTGGCTATGCCAGAACCACCTGGGGGACAGTCCGGGATCACCTGCCAGCCATGGCGGAACCTCCTCTCAGAAGTACCAGAACCACCTGCCGGAGAAGCTGGAAACACGTCCTGGACAGACTGGAACCACGTGACGGCCATGCCTGAACCACCTGCTGAGCATGGCGGAACCACCTGCCGGACACGCCAAAATCACCTGCGGGCTACGCCAGAACCACTTGGACGACTCTCCGAAATGACCTGCCGGGCATGTTGGAACCACCTCTCAGACGTGCCAGAAGCACGTGGCGGACAGTCCGGAATCACCTGTTGGGCATACGCAACCACCTCTGACACGTACCAGAACCACGTGCCGTGCACGCCGGAACCACCTACCGGACAGACCGGAATCAACTTTTGGGCATGCCGGAACCACCAGTCAGATGTGCCAGAAACACGTGCCGGAGACGCCGGAAGCACCTGCCGAGCACGTCGCAACCACCTGCTCAACTCGCCTGAACCACCTGCCGGACACGCCAAAATCACCTGCCCGCTACACCAGCACCACTTCGGGGACAAGCCGGAATCACGTGAGGGGCATGCCGGCACAGCCTCTCAGACTGAACCTCGTGCCGGACACCACAGAACCACCTGCCGGACAGACCGGAACCACCTGCCGGACACGCCGGAACCACCGGCTCGACCCGCCGGAACGACCGCTGGACATGCAAAATCACCTGCCGGCTACGCCGGAAACACTTGGCAAACACTCCGGAATCACCTGCCGGGCATGCCGGAACCACCTCTCAGATATGCCAGAACCACGTGCCAATGACCCCGGAAGCACCTGCCGAGCACGCCGGAACCACCTGCTCGACTCGCCAGAACCACCTGCCGGACACGCCAAAATCACCTGCCGGGTACGCCAGAACCCCCTGGCGGACACTCCGAAACCACCTGTCGCGCATGCCGGAATCACCTCTCAGACGTGCCAGAAGCACGTTCCGGACACGCCGGAATCCCCTACCGGACAGACCGGAGCCACCTGCCGAGCACGCCGGAGCCACCTGTTCGACTCGCTGGAACCACCTGCCGGACAGGCGAATATCAACTGCTGGCTATGCCAGAACCACCTGGGGGACGGTCCGGAATCACCTGCCAGCCATGGCGGAACCACCTGCCGGAGAAGCTGGAAACACGTCCTGGACAGTCTGGAACCACCTGCCGGCCAAGCCTGAACCACCTGCCAAGCACAACGGAACAACCTGCCAGACACGCCAAAATCACCTGCGTGTTATGCCAGAACCACTTGGAGGACTCTCTGGGATGACCTGCCGGGCATGCCGGAACCACCTCTCAGACGTGCCAGAACCACCTGGCGGACAATCCGGAATCACCTGTTGGGCATGCACAACCACCTCTGAGACGTACCAGAACCACATGCCGTGCAGGCTGGAACCACCTACCGGACAGACCGGAATCACCTTTCGGGCATGCCGGAACCACCTGTCAGATGTGCCAGAAACACGTGCCGGAGACGCCGGAAGCACCTGCCAAGCACGTTGGAACCACCTGCTCAACTCGCCTGAACCACCTGCCGGACATGCCAAAATCACCTGCCGACTATGCCAGAACCACTTGGCGAACACTCCGGAATCACTTGCCGGGCATGCAGGAACCACCTCTCAGACATGCCAGAACCCCGTGCCAATGACCCCGGAAGCACCAGCCGAGCACGCCGGAACCACCTGCTCGACTCGCCAGAACCACAGGCCGATCACGCAAAAATCACCTGCCGGCTACGCCACAACCAGTTGGGGAACACTTTGGAATCACCTGCCAGGCTTGCTGGAACCACCTGCCAGTCATGCCAAAATCACCTGCCAACTACGCCAGAACCGCTTGGCGGACACTGCGGAAACACCTGTCGGGCCGGCTGGAACCACATCTCAGACGTGCCAGAAACGTGTTCATGAGATGCTGGAACCACACCCCGAACAGACGGATACCACCTGCCAGAACCGCCTGAACCACCTGCTGAGCATGCCGGAACCACCTGCTAGACTCACCGGTACCACCTCCCTGACACGCCAAAATCACCTGCTGGGTATGCCAGAACCACTTGGCGGACACTCCGGAATCATCTGCCGGACATGCCGGAACCAGCTCTCAGACACACCAGAACCACGTGCCGGAGACGCCGGAAGCACCTGCCGAGCATGCCGGAGCCACCTGCTCGACTCGCCAGAAACACCTGCCGGACACGCCAAAATCACCTGCCGGGTATGCCAGAACCCCCTGGCGGACACTCCGAAACCACCTGTCGCGCATGCCGGAATCACCTCTCAGACGTGCCAGAAGCACGTGCCGGACACGCCGGAATCACCTACCAGACAGACCGGAACCACCTGCCGAGCACGCCGGAGCCACCTGTTCGACTCGCTGGAACCACCTGCCGGACAGGCCAATATCAACTGCTGGCTATGCCAGAACCACCTGGGGGACGGTCCGGAATCACGTGCCAGCCATGGCGGAACCACCTCTCAGACGTGCCAGAACCACCTGGCGGACACTACGGAATCACCTGCCACGCATGCCGGAACCACCTCTCACACGTGCCGGAAGCACGTGCCAGACACGCCGGAAACACCTACCGGACAGACCAGAACCACCTGCCAAGAACGCCGGAGCCACCTGTTCGACTCGCTGGAACCACCTGCCGGACATGCCAATATCAACTGCTGGCTATGCCAGAACCACCTGGGGGACAGTCCGGGATCACCTGCCAGCCATGGCGGAACCACCTCTCAGACGTACCAGAACCACCTGCCGGAGAAGCTGGAAACACGTCCTGGACAGACTGGAACCACGTGACGGCCATGCCTGAACCACCTTCCGAGCACGGCGGAACCACCTGCCGGACACGCCAAAATCACCTGCGGGCTACGCCAGAACCACTTGGACGACTCTCCGAAATGACCTGCCGGGCATGTTGGAACCACCTCTCAGACGTGCCAGAAGCACGTGGCGGACAGTCCGGAATCACCTGTTGGGCATGCGCAACCACCTCTGAGACGTACCAGAACCACGTGCCGTGCAGGCTGGAACCACCTACCGGACAGACCGGAATCACCTTTCGGGCATCCCGGAACCACCTGTCAGATGTGCCAGAAACACGTGCCGGAGACACCGGAAGCACCTGCCAAGCACGTTGGAACCACCTGCTCAACTCGCCTGAACCACCTGCCGGACATGCCAAAATCACCTGCCGACTATGCCAGAACCACTTGGCGAACACTCCGGAATCACTTGCCGGGCATGCAGGAACCACCTCTCAGACATGCCAGAACCCCGTGCCAATGACCCCGGAAGCACCAGCCGAGCACGCCGGAACCACCTGCTCGACTCGCCAGAACCACCTGCCGATCACGCAAAAATCACCTGCCGGCTACGCCACAACCAGTTGGGGAACACTTTGGAATCACCTGCCAGGCTTGCTGGAACCACCTGCCAGTCATGCCAAAATCACCTGCCAACTACGCCAGAACCGCTTGGCGGACACTGCGGAAACACCTGTCGGGCCGGCTGGAACCACATCTCAGACGTGCCAGAAACGTGTTCATGAGATGCTGGAACCACACCCCGATCAGACGGATACCACCTGCCAGAACCGCCTGAACCACCTGCTGAGCACGCCGGAGCCACCTGCTCGACTCACCGGTACCACCTCCCTGACACGGCAAAATCACCTGCTGGGTATGCCAGAACCACTTGGCGGACACTCCGGAATCATCTGCCGGACATGCCGGAACCAGCTCTCAGACACACCAGAACCAAGTGCCGGAGACGCCGGAAGCACCTGCCGAGCATGCCGGAGCCACCTGCTCGACTCGCCAGAAACACCTGCCGGACACGCCAAAATCACCTGCCGGGTATGCCAGAACCACCTGGCGGACACTACGGAATCACCTGCCGCGCATGCCGGAACCACCTCTCAGACGTGCCGGAAGCACGTGCCGGACACGCCGGAAACACCTACCGGACAGACCGGAACCACCTGCCAAGAACGCCAGAGCCACCTGTTCGACTCGCTGGAACCACCTGCCGGACAGGCCAATATCAACTGCTGGCTATGCCAGAACCACCTGGGGGACAGTCCGGGATCACCTGCCAGCCATGGCGGAACCTCCTCTCAGAAGTACCAGAACCACCTGCCGGAGAAGCTGGAAACACGTCCTGGACAGACTGGAACCACGTGACGGCCATGCCTGAACCACCTGCTGAGCATGGCGGAACCACCTGCCGGACACGCCAAAATCACCTGCGGGCTACGCCAGAACCACTTGGACGACTCTCCGAAATGACCTGCCGGGCATGTTGGAACCACCTCTCAGACGTGCCAGAAGCACGTGGCGGACAGTCCGGAATCACCTGTTGGGCATACGCAACCACCTCTGACACGTACCAGAACCACGTGCCGTGCACGCCGGAACCACCTACCGGACAGACCGGAATCAACTTTTGGGCATGCCGGAACCACCAGTCAGATGTGCCAGAAACACGTGCCGGAGACGCCGGAAGCACCTGCCGAGCACGTCGCAACCACCTGCTCAACTCGCCTGAACCACCTGCCGGACACGCCAAAATCACCTGCCCGCTACACCAGCACCACTTCGGGGACAAGCCGGAATCACGTGAGGGGCATGCCGGCACAGCCTCTCAGACTGAACCTCGTGCCGGACACCACAGAACCACCTGCCGGACAGACCGGAACCACCTGCCGGACACGCCGGAACCACCGGCTCGACCCGCCGGAACGACCGCTGGACATGCAAAATCACCTGCCGGCTACGCCGGAAACACTTGGCGAACACTCCGGAATCACCTGCCGGGCATGCCGGAACCACCTCTCAGATATGCCAGAACCACGTGCCAATGACCCCGGAAGCACCTGCCGAGCACGCCGGAACCACCTGCTCGACTCGCCAGAACCACCTGCCGGACACGCCAAAATCACCTGCCGGGTACGCCAGAACCCCCTGGCGGACACTCCGAAACCACCTGTCGCGCATGCCGGAATCACCTCTCAGACGTGCCAGAAGCACGTTCCGGACACGCCGGAATCCCCTACCGGACAGACCGGAGCCACCTGCCGAGCACGCCGGAGCCACCTGTTCGACTCGCTGGAACCACCTGCCGGACAGGCGAATATCAACTGCTGGCTATGCCAGAACCACCTGGGGGACGGTCCGGAATCACCTGCCAGCCATGGCGGAACCACCTGCCGGAGAAGCTGGAAACACGTCCTGGACAGTCTGGAACCACCTGCCGGCCAAGCCTGAACCACCTGCCAAGCACAACGGAACAACCTGCCAGACACGCCAAAATCACCTGCGTGTTATGCCAGAACCACTTTGAGGACTCTCTGGGATGACCTGCCGGGCATGCCGGAACCACCTCTCAGACGTGCCAGAACCACCTGGCGGACAATCCGGAATCACCTGTTGGGCATGCACAACCACCTCTGAGACGTACCAGAACCACATGCCGTGCAGGCTGGAACCACCTACCGGACAGACCGGAATCACCTTTCGGGCATGCCGGAACCACCTGTCAGATGTGCCAGAAACACGTGCCGGAGACACCGGAAGCACCTGCCAAGCACGTTGGAACCACCTGCTCAACTCGCCTGAACCACCTGCCGGACATGCCAAAATCACCTGCCGACTATGCCAGAACCACTTGGCGAACACTCCGGAATCACTTGCCGGGCATGCAGGAACCACCTCTCAGACATGCCAGAACCCCGTGCCAATGACCCCGGAAGCACCAGCCGAGCACGCCGGAACCACCTGCTCGACTCGCCAGAACCACCTGCCGATCACGCAAAAATCACCTGCCGGCTACGCCACAACCAGTTGGGGAACACTTTGGAATCACCTGCCAGGCTTGCTGGAACCACCTGCCAGTCATGCCAAAATCACCTGCCAACTACGCCAGAACCGCTTGGCGGACACTGCGGAAACACCTGTCGGGCCGGCTGGAACCACATCTCAGACGTGCCAGAAACGTGTTCATGAGATGCTGGAACCACACCCCGAACAGACGGATACCACCTGCCAGAACCGCCTGAACCACCTGCTGAGCATGCCGGAACCACCTGCTAGACTCACCGGTACCACCTCCCTGAAACGCCAAAATCACCTGCTGGGTATGCCAGAACCACTTGGCGGACACTCCGGAATCATCTGCCGGACATGCCGGAACCAGCTCTCAGACACACCAGAACCACGTGCCGGAGACGCCGGAAGCACCTGCCGAGCATGCCGGAGCCACCTGCTCGACTCGCCAGAAACACCTGCCGGACACGCCAAAATCACCTGCCGGGTATGCCAGAACCCCCTGGCGGACACTCCGAAACCACCTGTCGCGCATGCCGGAATCACCTCTCAGACGTGCCAGAAGCACGTGCCGGACACGCCGGAATCACCTACCAGACAGACCGGAACCACCTGCCGAGCACGCCGGAGCCACCTGTTCGACTCGCTGGAACCACCTGCCGGACAGGCCAATATCAACTGCTGGCTATGCCAGAACCACCTGGGGGACGGTCCGGAATCACCTGCCAGCCATGGCGGAACCACCTCTCAGACGTACCAGAACCACATGCCGGAGAAGCTGGAAACACGTCCTGGACAGTCTGGAACCACCTGCCGGCCAAGCCTGAACCACCTGCCAAGCACAACGGAACAACCTGCCAGACACGCCAAAATCGCCTGCGTGTTATGCCAGATCCACTTGGAGGACTCTCTGGGATGACCTGCCGGGCATGCCGGAACCACCTCTCAGACGTGCCAGAACCACCTGGCTGACACTACGGAATCACCTGCCGCGCATGCCGGAACCACCTCTCACACGTGCTGGAAGCACGTGCCAGACACGCCGGTAACACCTACCGGACAGACCAGAACCACCTGCCAAGAACGCCGGAGCCACCTGTTCGACTCGCTGGAACCACCTGCCGGACAGACCAATATCAACTGCTGGCTATGCCAGAACCACCTGGGGGACAGTCCGGGATCACCTGCCAGCCATGGCGGAACCACCTCTCACACGTACCAGAACCACCTGCCGGAGAAGCTGGAAACACGTCATGGACAGACTGGAACCACGTGACGGCCATGCCTGAACCACCTTCCGAGCACGGCGGAACCACCTGCCGGACACGCCAAAATCACCTGCGGGCTACGCCAGAACCACTTGGACGACTCTCCGAAATGACCTGCCGGGCATGTTGGAACCACCTCTCAGAAGTGCCAGAAGCACGTGGCGGACAGTCCGGAATCACCTGTTGGGCATACGCAACCACCTCTGAGACATACCAGAACCACGTGCCGTGCACGCCGGAACCACCTACCTGACAGACCGGAATCAACTTTTGGGCATGCCGGAACCACCAGTCAGATGTGCCAGAAACACGTGCCAGAGACGCCGGAAGCACCTGCCGAGCACGTCGCAACCACCTGCTCAACTCGCCTGAACCACCTGCCGGACACGCCAAAATCACCTGCCCGCTACACCAGCACCACTTCGGGGACAAGACGGAATCACGTGAGGGGCATGCCGGCACAGCCTCTCAGACTGAACCTCGTGCCGGACACCACAGAACCACCTACCGGACAGACCGGAACCACCTGCCGGACACGCCGGAACCACCGGTTCGACCCGCCCAAACTACCGCTGGACATGCAAAATCACCTGCCGGCTACGCCGGAAACACTTGGCGAACACTCCGGAGTCACCTGCCGGGCATGCCGGAACCACCTCTCAGACGTGCCAGAACCATGTGGCGGACAATCCGGAATAACCTGTTGGGCATGCACAACCACCTCTGAGACGTACCAGAACCACATGCCGTGCAGGCTGGAACCACCTACCGGACAGACCGGAATCACCTTTCGGGCATGCCGGAACCACCTGTCAGATGTGCCAGAAACACGTGCCGGAGACGCCGGAAGCACCTGCCAAGCATGTTGGAACCACCTGCTCAACTCGCCTGAACCACCTGCCGGACATGCCAAAATCACCTGCCGACTATGCCAGAACCACTTGGCGAACACTCCGGAATCACTTGCCGGGCATGCAGGAACCACCTCTCAGACATGCCAGAACCCCGTGCCAATGACCCCGGAAGCACCAGCCGAGCACGCCGGAACCACCTGCTCGACTCGCCAGAACCACAGGCCGATCACGCAAAAATCACCTGCCGGCTACGCCACAACCAGTTGGGGAACACTTTGCAATCACCTGCCGGGCTTGCTGGAACCACCTGCCAGTCATGCCAAAATCACCTGCCAACTACGCTAGAACCGCTTGGCGGACACTGCGGAAACACCTGTCGGGCCGGCTGGAACCACATCTCAGACGTGCCAGAAACGTGTTCATGAGATGCTGGAACCACACCCCGAACAGACGGATACCACCAGCCAGAACCGCCTGAACCACCTGCTGAGCATGCCGGAACCACCTGCTCGACTCACCGGTACCACCTCCCTGACACGCCAAAATCACCTGCTGGGTATGCCAGAACCACTTGGCGGACACTCCGGAATCATCTGCCGGACATGCCGGAACCAGCTCTCAGAAACACCAGAACCAAGTGCCGGAGACGCCGGAAGCACCTGCCGAGCATGCCGGAGCCACCTGCTCGACTCGCCAGAAACACCTGCCGGACATGCCAAAATCACCTGCCGGGTATGCCAGAACCCCCTGGCGGACACTCCGAAACCACCTGTCGCGCATGCCGGAATCACCTCTCAGACGTGCCAGAAGCACGTGCCGGACACGCCGGAATCACCTACCAGACAGACCGGAACCACCTGCCGAGCACGCCGGAGCCACCTGTTCGACTCGCTGGAACCACCTGCCGGACAGGCCAATATCAACTGCTGGCTATGCCAGAACCACCTGGGGGACGGTCCGGAATCACCTGCCAGCCATGGCGGAACCACCTCTCAGACGTACCAGAACCACCTGGCGGAGAAGCTGGAAACACGTCCTGGACAGTCTGGAACCACCTGCCGGACAAGCCTGAACCACCTGCCAAGCACAACGGAACAACCTGCCAGACACGCCAAAATCACCTGCGTGTTATGCCAGAACCACTTGGAGGACTCTCTGGGATGACCTGCCGGACATGCCGGAACCACCTCTCAGACGTGCCAGAACCACATGGCGGACACTACGGAATCACCTGCCGCGCATGCCGGAACCACCTCTCAGACGTGCCGTAAGCACGTGCCAGACACGCCGGAAACACCTACCGGACAGACCAGAACCACCTGCCAAGAACGCCGGAGCCACCTGTTCGACTCGCTGGAACCACCTGCCGGACAGGCCAATATCAACTGCTGGCTATGCCAGAACCACCTGGGGGACAGTCCGGGATCACCTGACAGCCATGGCGGAACCACCTCTCAGACGTACCAGAACCACCTGCCGGAGAAGCTGGAAACACGTCCTGGACAGACTGGAACCACGTGACGGCCATGCCTGAACCACCTTCCGAGCACGGCGGAACCACCCGCCGGACACGCCAAAATCACCTGCGGGCTACGCCAGAACCACTTGGACGACTCTCCGAAATGACCTGCCGGGCATGTTGGAACCACCTCTCAGACGTGCCAGAAGCACGTGGCGGACAGTCCGGAATCACCTGTTGGGCATACGCAACCACCTCTGACACGTACCAGAACCACGTGCCGTGCACGCCGGAACCACCTACCGGACAGACCGGAATCAACTTTTGGGCATGCCGGAAGCACCAGTCAGATGTGCCAGAAACACGTGCCGGAGACGCCGGAAGCACTTGCCGAGCACGTCGCAACCACCTGATCAACTCGCCTGAACCACCTGCCGGACACGCCAAAATCACCTGCCCGCTACACCAGCACCACTTCGGGGACAAGCCGGAATCACGTGAGGGGCATGCCGGCACAGCCTCTCAGACTGAACCTCGTGCCGGACACCACAGAACCACCTGCCGGACAGACCGGAACCACCTGCCGGACACGCCGGAACCACCGGCTCGACCCGCCGGAACGACCACTGGACATGCAAAATCACCTGCCGGCTACGCCGGAAACACTTGGCGAACACTCCGGAATCACCTGCCGGGCATGCCGGAACCACCTCTCAGATATGCCAGAACCACGTGCCAATGACCCCGGAAGCACCTGCCGAGCACGCCGGAACCACCTGCTCGACTCGCCAGAACCACCTGCCGGACACGCAAAAATCACCTGCCGGCTACGCCACAACCAGTTGGGGAACACTTCGGAATCACCTGCCGGGCTTGCAGGAACCACCAGCCGGTCATGCCAAAATCACCGGCCAACTACGCCAGTACCACTTGGCGGACGCTGTGGAAACACCTGTCGGGCCGGCCGGAACCACATCTCAGACGTGCCAGAACCATGTGCATGAGATGCTGGAAACAAACCCCGAACAGACGGAAAACACCTGCCAGACCCGTCTGAACAACCTGCCGAGAACGCCGGAGCCACCTGCTCGACTCGCCGGAACCACCTACCTGACATGCCCAAATCACCAGCCGGGTATGCCAGAACCACTTGGCGGACACTCCGGAATCATCTGCCGGACATGCCGGAACCAGCTCTCAGACACACCAGAACCACGTGCCGGAGACGCCGGAAGCACCTGCCGAGCATGCCGGAGCCACCTACTCGACTCGCCAGAAACACCTGCCGGACACGCCAAAATCACCTGCCGGGTATGCCAGAACCACCTGGCGGACACTCCGAAATCACCTGTCGCGCATGCCGGAACCACCTCTCAGACGTGCCGGAAGCACGTGCCGGACACGCCGGAATCACCTACCGGACAGACCGGAACCACCTGCCGAGCACGCCGGAGCCACCTGTTCGACTCGCTGGAACCACCTGCCGGACAGGCCAATATCAACTGCTGGCTATGCCAGAACCACCTGTGGGACGGTCCGGAATCACCTGCCAGCCATGGCGGAACCACCTCTCAGACGTACCAGAACCACCTGCCGGAGAAGCTGGAAACACGTCCTGGACAGTCTGCAACCACTTGCCGGCCAAGCCTGAACCACCTGCCAAGCACAACGGAACAACCTGCCAGACACGCCAAAAACACCTGCGTGTTGTGCCAGACCCACTTGGAGGACTCTCTGCGATGACCTGCCTGGCATGCCGGAACCAACTCTCAGACGTGCCAGAACCATGTGGCGGACAGTCCGGAATCACCTGTTGGGCATGCGCAACCACCTCTGAGACGTACCAGAACCACATGCCGTGCAGGCTGGAACCACCTACCGGACAGACCGGAGTCACCTTTCGGGCATGCCGGAACCACCTGTCAGATGTGCCAGAAACACGTGCCGGAGACGCCGGAAGCACCTGCCAAGCACGTTGGAACCACCTGCTCAACTCGCCTGAACCACCTGCCGGACATGCCAAAATCACCTGCCGACTATGCCAGAACCACTTGGCGAACACTCCGGAATCACTTGCCGGGCATGCAGGAACCACCTCTCAGACATGCCAGAACCCCGTGCCAATGACCCCGGAAGCACCAGCCGAGCACGCCGGAACCACCTGCTCGACTCGCCAGAACCACCTGCCGATCACGCAAAAATCACCTGCCGGCTACGCCACAACCAGTTGGTGAACACTTTGGAATCACCTGCCAGGCTTGCTGGAACCACCTGCCAGTTATGCCAAAATCACCTGCCAACTGCGCCATAACCGCTTGGCGGACACTGCGGAAACACCTGTCGGGACGGCTGGAACCACATCTCAGACGTGCCAGAAACGTGTTCATGAGATGCTGGAACCACACCCCGAACAGACGGATACCACCTGCCAGAACCGCCTGAACCACCAGCTGAGCACGCCGGAACCACCTGCTCGACTCACCGGTACCACCTCCCTGACACGCCAAAATCACCTGCTGGGTATGCCAGAACCACTTGTCGGACACTCCGGAATCATCTGCCGGACATGCAGGAACCAGCTCTCAGACACACCAGAACCAAGTGCCGGAGACGCCGGAAGCACCTGCCGAGCATGCCGGAGCCACCTGCTCGACTCGCCAGAAACACCTGCCGGACACGCCAAAATCACCTGCCCGCTACACCAGCACCACTTCGGGGACAAGCTGGAATTACGTGAGGGGCATGCCGGCACAGCCTCTCAGACCGAACCTCGTGCCGGACACCACAGAACCACCTGCCGGACAGACCGGAACCACCTGCCGGACACGCCGGAACCACCGGCTCGACCCTCTGGAACGACCGCTGGACGTGCAAAATCACCTGCCGGCTACGCCAGAATCACTTGGCGAACACTCCGGAATCACCTGCCGGGCATGCCGGAACCACCTCTCAGATATGCCAGAACCACGTGCCAATTACCCCGGAAGCACCTGCCGAGCACGCCGGAACCACCTGCTCCACTCGCCAGAACCACCTGCCGGACACGCAAAAATCACCTGCCGGCTACGCCACAACCAGTTGGGGAACACTTCGGAATCACCTGCCGGGCTTGCTGGAACCACCTGCCGGTCATGCCAAAATCACCTGCCAACTACGCCAGTACCACTTGGCGGACACTGTGGAAACACCTGTCGGGCCGGCCGGAACCACATCTCAGACGTGCCAGAACCATGTGCATGAGATGCTGGAACCACACCCCGAACAGACGGAAAACACCTGCCAGACCCGTCTGAACAACCTGCCGAGCACACCGGAGCCACCTGCTCGACTCGCCAGAAACACCTGCCGGACACGCCAAAATCACCTGCCGGGTACGCCAGAACCACCTGGCGGACACTCCGAAACCACCTGTCGCGCATGCCAGAACCACCTCTCAGACGTGCCGGAAGCACGTTCCGGACACTCCGGAATCACCTACCGGACAGACCGGAACCACCTGCCGAGCACGCCGGAGCCACCTGTTCGACTCGCTGGAACCACCTGCCGGACAGGCCAATATCAACTGCTGGCTATGCCAGAACCACCTGGGGGACGGTCCGGAATCACCTGCCAGCCATGGCGGAACCACCTCTCAGACGTACCAGAACCACCTGCCGGAGAAGCTGGAAACACGTCCTGGACAGTCTGGAACCACCTGCCGGCCAAGCCTGAACCACCTGCCAAGCACAACGGAACAACCTGCCAGACACGCCAAAATCACCTGCGTGTTATGCCAGAACCACTTGGAGGACTCTCTGGGATGACCTGCCGGGCATGCCGGAACCACCTCTCAGACGTGCCAGAACCATGTGGCGGACAGTCCGGAATCACCTGTTGGGCATGCGCAACCACCTCTCAGACGTACCAGAACCACATGCCATGCAGGCTGCAACCACCTACCGGACAGACCGGAATCACCTTTCGGGCATGCCGGAACCACCTGTCAGATGTGCCAGAAACACGTGCCGGAGACGCCGGAAGCACCTGCCAAGCACGTTGGAACCACCTGCTCAACTCGCCTGAACCACCTGCCGGACATGCCAAAATCACCTGCCGACTATGCCAGAACCATTTGGCGAACACTCCGAAATGACCTGCCGGGCATGTTGGAACCAACTCTCAGACGTGCCAGAAGCACGTGGCGGACAGTCCGGAATCACCTGTTGGGCATACGCAACCACCTCTGAGCCGTACCAGAACCACGTGCTGTGCACGCCGGAACCACCTAACGGACAGACCGGAATCAACTTTTGGGCATGCCGGAGCCACCAGTCAGATGTGCCAGAAACACGTGCCGGAGGCGCCGGAAGCACCTGCCGAGCACGCCGGAGCCACCTGTTTGACTCGCTGGAACCACCTGCCGGACAGGCCAATATCAACTGCTGGCTATGCCAGAACCACCTGGGGGACGGTCCGGAATCACCTGCCAGCCATGGCGGAACCACCTCTCAGACGTACCAGAACCACCTGCCGGAGAAGCTGGAAACACGTCCTGGACAGTCTGGAACCACCTGCCGGCCAAGCCTGAACCACCTGCCAAGCACAACGGAACAACCTGCCAGACACGCCAAAATCACCTGCGTGTTATGCCAGAACCACTTGGAGGACTCTCTGGGATGACCTGCCGGGCATGCCGGAACCACCTCTCAGACGTGCCAGAACCATGTGGCGGACAGTCCGGAATCACCTGTTGGGCATGCGCAACCACCTCTGAGACGTACCAGAACCACATGCCGTGCCGGCTGGAACCACCTACCGGACAGACCGGAATCACCTTTCGGGCATGCCGGAACCACCTGTCAGACGTGCCAGAAACACGTGCCGGAGACGCCGGAAGCACCTGCCAAGCACGTTGGAACCACCTGTTCAACTCGCCTGAACCACCTGCCGGACATGCCAAAATCACCTGCCGACTATGCTAGAACCACTTGGCGAACACTCCGGAATCACTTGCCGGGCATGCAGGAACCACCTCTCAGACATGCCAGAACCCCGTGCCAATGACCCCGGAAGCACCAGCCGAGCACGCCGGAACCACCTGCTCGACTCGCCAGAACCACCTGCCGATCACGCAAAAATCACCTGCCGGCTACGCCGGAAACACTTGGCGAACACTACGGAATCACCTGCCGGGCATGCCGGAACCACCTCTCAGATATGCCAGAACCACGTGCCAATGACCCCGGAAGCACCTGCCGAGCACGCCGGAACCACCTGCTCGACTCGCCAGAACCACCTGCCGATCACGCAAAAATCACCTGCCGGCTACGCCACAACCAGTTGGGGAACACTTCGGAATCACCTGCCGGGCTTGCTGGAACCACCTGCCGGTCATGCCAAAATCACCTGCCAACTACGCCAGTACCACTTGGCGGACACTGTGGAAACACCTGTCGGGCCGGCTGGAACCACATCTCAGACGTGCCAGAAACGTGTTCATGAGATGCTGGAACCACACCCCGAACAGACGGATACCACCTGCCAGAACCGCCGGAACCACCTGCTCGACTCACCGGTACCACCTCCCTGACATGCCAAAATCACCTGCTGGGTATGCCAGAACCACTTGGCGGACGCTCCGGAATCATCTGCCGGACATGCCGGAACCAGCTCTCAGACACACCAGAACCAAGTGCCGGAGACGCCGGAAGCACCTGCCGAGCATGCCGGAGCCACCTGCTCGACTTGCCAGAAACACCTGCCGGACACGCCAAAATCACCTGCCAGGTACGCCAGAACCAACTGGCAGACACTCCGAAATCACCTGTCGCGCATGCCGGAACCACCTCTCAGACGTGCCGGAAGCACGTGCCGGACACGCCGGAATCACCTACCGGACAGACCGGAACCACCTGCCGTGCACGCCGGAGCCACCTGTTCGACTCGCTGGAACCACCTGCCGGACAGGCCAATATCAACTGCTGGCTATGCCAGAACCACCTGGGGGACGGTCCGGAATCACCTGCCAGCCATGGCGGAACCACCTCTCAGACGTACCAGAACCACCTGCCGGAGAAGCTGGAAACACATCCTGGACAGACTGGAACCACGTGACGGCCATGCCTGAACCACCTGCCGAGCACGGCGGAACCACCTGCCGGACACGCCAAAATCACCTGCGGGCTACGCCAGAACCACATGGACGACTCTCCGAAATGACCTGCCGGGCATGTTGGAACCACCTCTCAGACGTGCCAGAAGCACGTGGCAGACAGTCCGGAATCACCTGTTGGGCATACGCAACCCCCTCTGACACGTACCAGAACCACGTGCCGTGCACGCCGGAACCACCTACCGGACAGACCGGAATCAACTTTTGGGCATGCCGGAACCACCAGTCAGATGTGCCGGAAACACGTGCCGGAGACGCCGGAAGCACCTGCCGAGCACGTCGCAACCACCTGCTCAACTCGCCTGAACCACCTGCCGGACACGCCAAAATCACCTGCCCGCTACACCAGCACTACTTCGGGACAAGCCGGAATCACGTGAGGGGCATGCCGGCACAGCCTCTCAGACTGAACCTCGTGCCGGACACCACAGAACCACCTGCCGGACAGACCGGAACCACCTGCCGGACACGCCGGAACCACCGGCTCGACCCGCCGGAACGACCGCTGGACATGGAAAACCACCTGACGGCTACGCCGCAAACACTTGGCGAACACTCCGGAATCACCTGCCGGGCATGCCGGAACCACCTCTCAGATATGCCAGAACCACGTGCCAATGTCCCCGGAAGGACCTGCCGAGCACGCCGGAACCACCTGCTCGACTCACCAGAACCAACTGCCGGACACGCAAAAATCACCTGCCGGCTACGCCACAACCAGTTGGGGAACACTTCGGAATCACCTGCCGGGCTTGCTGGAACCACCTGCCGGTCATGCCAAAATCACCTGCGAACTACGCCAGTACCACTTGGCGGACACTGTGGAAACACCTGTCGGGCCGGCCGGAACCACATCTCAGACGTGCCAGAACCATGTGCATGAATTGCTGGAACCACACCCCGAAAAGACGGAAAACACCTGCCAGACCCGTCTGAACAACCTGCCGAGCCCGCCGGAGCCACCTGCTCGACTCGCCGGAACCGCCTACCTGACATGCCCAAATCACAAGCCGGGTATGCCAGAACCACTTGGCGGACACTCCGGAATCATCTGCCGGACATGCCGGAACCAGCTCTCAGACACACCAGAACCACGTGCCGGAGACGCCGGAAGCACCTGCCGAGCATGCCGGAGCCACCTGCTCGACTCGCCAGAAACACCTGCCGGACACGCCGAAATCACCTGCCGGGTATGCCAGAACCACCTGGCGGACACTCCGAAACCACCTGTCGCGCATGCCGGAACCACCTCACAGACGTGCCGGAAGCACATGCCGGACAAGCCGGAATCACCTGCCAACTACGCCAGTACCACTTGGCGGACACTGTGGAAACACCTGTCGGGCCGGCTGGAAACACATCTCAGACGTGCCAGAACCATGTGCATGAGATGCTGGAACCACACCCCGAACAGACGGATACCACCTGCCAGAACCGCCTGAACCACCCGCTGAGCACGCTGGAACCACCTGCTCGACTCGCCTGAACCACCTGCTGGACATGCCAAAATCACCTGCCGACAATGCCAGAACCACTTGGCGAAAACTCCGGAATCACTTGCCGGGCATGCAGGAACCACCTCTCAGACATGCCAGAACCCCGTGGCAATTACATCGGAAGCACCAGCCGAGCACGCTGGAACAACCTGCTCGACTCGCCAGAACCACCTGCCGATCACGCAAAAATCACCTGCCGGCTACGCCACAACCAGTTGGTGAACACTTTGGAATCACCTGCCAGGCTTGCTGGAACCACCTGCCATTCATGCCAAAATCACCTGCCAACTACGCCAGAACCGCTTGGCGGACACTGCGGAAACACCTGTCGGGCCGGCTGGAACCACATCTCAGACGTGCCAGAAACGTGTTCATGAGATGCTGGAACCACACCCCGAACAGACGGATACCACCTGCCAGAACCGCCTGAACCACCTGCTGAGCACGCCGGAACCACCTGATCGGCTCACCGGTACCACCTGCCTGACACGTCAAAATCACCTGCTGGGTATGCCAGAACCACTTGGCGGACACTCCGGAATCATCTGCCGGACATGCCGGAACCAGCTCTCAGACACACCAGAACCAAGTGCCGGAGACGCCGGAAGCACCTGCCGAGCATGCCGGAGCCACCTGCTCGACTCGCCAGAAACACCTGCCGGACACGCCAAAATCACCTGCCGGGTACGCCAGAAGCACCTGGCGGACACTACGGAATCACCTGCCGCGCATGCCGGAACCACCTCTCAGACGTGCCGGAAGCACGTGCCGGACACGCTGGAAACACCTACCGGACAGACCGGAACCACCTGCCAAGAATGCCGGAGCCACCTGTTCGACTCGCTGGAACCACCTGCCGGACAGGCCAATATCAACTGCTGGCTATGCCAGAACCACCTGGGGGAGAGTCCGGGATCACCTGCCAGCCATGGCGGAACCACCTCTCAGACGTACCAGAACCACCTGCCGGAGAAGCTGGAAACACGTCCTGGACAGACTGGAACCACGTGACGGCCATGCCTGAACCACCTGCCGAGCACGGCGGAACCACCCACCGGACACGCCAAAATCACCTGCGGGCTACGCCAGAACCACTTGGACGACTCTCCGAAATGACCTGCCGGGCATGTTGGAACCACCTCTCAGACGTGCCAGAAGCACGTGGCGGACAGTCCGGAATCACCCGTTGGGCATACGCAACCACCTCTGAGACGTACCAGAACCACGTGCCGTGCACGCCGGAACCACCTACCGGACAGACCGGAATCAACTTTTGGGCATGCCGGAACCACCAGTCAGATGTGCCAGAAACACGTGCCGGAGACGCCGGAAGCACCTGCCGAGCACGTCGCAACCACCTGCTCAACTCGCCTGAACCACCTGCCGGACACGCCAAAATCACCTGCCCGCTACACCAGCACCACTTCGGGGACAAGCCGGAATCACGTGAGGGGCATGCCGGCACAGCCTCTCAGACTGAACCTCGTGCCGGACACCACAGAACCACCTGCCGGACAGACCGGAACCACATGCCGGACACGCCGGAACCACCGGCGCGACCAGCCGGAACGACCGCTGGACAGGCAAAATCACCTGCCGGCTACGCCAGAAACACTTGGCGAACACTCCGGAATCACCTGCCGGGCATGCCGGAACCACCTCTCAGATATGCCAGAACCACGTGCCAATGACCCCGCAAGCACCTGCCGAGCATGCCGGAACCACCTGCTCGACTCGCCAGAACCACCTGCCGGTCACGCAAAAATCACCTGCCGCCTACGCCACAACCAGTTGGGGAACACTTCGGAATCACCTGCCAGGCTTGCTGGAACCACCTGCTGGTCATGCCAAAATCACCTGCCAACTACGCCAGTACCACTTGGCGGACACTGTGGAAACACCTGTCGGGCCGGCCGGAACCACATCTCAGACGTGCCAGAACCATGTGCATGAGATGCTGGAACCACACCCCGAACAGACGGAAAACACCTGCCAGACCCGTCTGAACAACGTGCCGAGCACGCCGGAGCCACCTGCTCGACTCGCCGGAACCACCTACCTGACATGCCCAAATCACCAGCCGGGTATGCCAGAACCACTTGGCGGACACTCCGGAATCATCTGCCGGACATGCCGGAACCAGCTCTCAGACACACCAGAACCACGTGCCGGAGACGCCGGAAGCACCTGCCGAGCATGCCGGAACCACCTGCTCGACTCGCCAGAAACACCTGCCGGACACGCCAAAATCACCTGCCAGGTACGCCAGAACCACCTGGCGGACACTCCGAAACCACCTGTCGCGCATGCCGGAACCACCTCTCAGACGTGCCGGAAGCACGTGCCGGACACGCCGGAATCACCTACCGGACAGACCGGAACCACCTGCCTAGCACGCCGGAGCCACCTGTTCGACTCGCTGGAACCACCTGCCGGACAGGCCAATATCAACTGCTGGCTATGCCAGAACCACCTGGGGGACGGTCCGGAATCACCTGCCAGCCATGGCGGAACCACCTCTCAGACGTACCAGAACCACCTGCCGGAGAAGCTGGAAACACGTCCTGGACAGTCTGGAACCACCTGCCGGCCAAGCCTGAACCACCTGCCAAGCACAACGGAACAACCTGCCAGACACGCCAAAATCACCTGCGTCTTATGCCAGAACCACTTGGAGGACTCTCTGGGATGACCTGCCGGGCATGCCGGAACCACCTCTCAGACGTGCCAGAACCATGTGGCGGACAGTCCGGAATCACCTGTTGGGCATGCGCAACCACCTCTGCGACGTACCAGAACCACATGCCGTGCAGGCTGGAACCACCTACCGGACAGACCGGAATCACCTTTCGGGCATCCCGGAACCACCTGTCAGATGTGCCAGAAACACGTGCCGGAGACGCCGGAAGCACCTGCCAAGCACGTTGGAACCACCTGCTCAACTCGCCTGAACCACCTGCCGGACATGCCAAAATCACCTGCCGACTATGCCAGAACCACTTGGCGAACACTCCGGAATCACTTGCCGGGCATGCAGGAACCACCTCTCAGACATGCCAGAACCCCGTGCCAATGACCCCGGAAGCACCAGCCGAGCACGCCGGAACCACCTGCTCGACTCGCCAGAACCACCTGCCGATCACGCAAAAATCACCTGCCGGCTACGCCACAACCAGTTGGTGAACACTTTGGAATCACCTGCCAGGCTTGCTGGAACCACCTGCCAGTCATGCCAAAATCACCTGCCAACTACGCCAGAACCGCTTGGCGGACACTGCGGAAACACCTGTCGGGCCGGCTGGAACCACATCTCAGACGTGCCAGAAACGTGTTCATGAGATGCTGGAACCACACCCCGAACAGACGGATACCACCTGCCAGAACCGCCTGAACCACCTGCTGAGCACGCCGGAACCACCTGATCGGCTCACCGGTACCACCTGCCTGACACGCCAAAATCACCTGCTGGGTATGCCAGAACCACTTGGCGGACACTCCGGAATCATCTGCCGGACATGCCGGAACCAGCTCTCAGACACACCAGAACCAAGTGCCGGAGACGACGGAAGCACCTGCCGAGCATGCCGGAGCCACCTGCTCGACTCGCCAGAAACACCTGCCGGACACGCCAAAATCACCTGCCGGGTACGCCAGAACCACCTGGCGGACACTACGGAATCACCTGCCGCGCATGCCGGAACCACCTCTCAGACGTGCCGGAAGCACGTGCCGGACACGCCGGAAACACCTACCGGACAGACCGGAACCACCTGCCAAGAACGCCGGAGCCACCTGTTCGACTCGCTGGAACCACCTGCCGGACAGGCCAATATCAACTGCTGGCTATGCCAGAACCACCTGGGGGACAGTCCGGGATCACCTGCCAGCCATGGCGGAACCACCTCTCAGACGTACCAGAACCACCTGCCGGAGAAGCTGGAAACACGTCCTGGACAGACTGGAACCACGTGACGGCCATGCCTGAACCACCTGCCGAGCACGGCGGAACCACCCGCCGGACACGCCAAAATCACCTGCGGGCTACGCCAGAACCACTTGGACGACTCTCCGAAATGACCTGCCGGGCATGTTGGAACAACCTCTCAGACGTGCCAGAAGCACGTGGCGGACAGTCCGGAATCACCTGTTGGGCATACGCAACCACCTCTGAGACGTACCAGAACCACGTGCCGTGCACGCCGGAACCACCTACCGGACAGACCGGAATCAACTTTTGGGCATGCCGGAACCACCAGTCAGATGTGCCAGAAACACGTGCCGGAGACGCCGGAAGCACCTGCCGAGCACGTCGCAAGCACCTGCTCAACTCGCCTGAACCACCTGCCGGACACGCCAAAATCACCTGCCCGCTACACCAGCACCACTTCGGGGACAAGCCGGAATCACGTGAGGGGCATGCCGGCACAGCCTCTCAGACTGAACCTCGTGCCGGACACCACAGAACCACCTGCCGGACAGACCGGAACCACCTGCCGGACACGCCGGAACCACCGGCTCGACCCGCCGGAACGACTGCTGGACATGCAAAATCACCTGCCGGCTACGCCAGAAACACTTGGCGAACACTCCGGAATCACCTGCCGGGCATGCCGGAACCACCTCTCAGATATGCCAGAACCACGTGCCAATGACCCCGGAAGCACCTGCCGAGCACGCCGGAACCACCTGCTCGACTCGCCAGAACCACCTGCCGGACACGCCAAAATCACCTGCCCGCTACACCAGCACCACTTCGGGGACAAGCCGGAATCACGTGAGGGGCATGCCGGCACAGCCTCTCAGTCTGAACCTCATGCCGGACACCACAGAACCACCTGCCGGACAGACCGGAACCACCTGCCGGACACGCCGGAGCCACAGGCTCGACCCGCCGGAACGACCGCTGGACATGCAAAATCTCCTGCCGGCTACGCCAGAAACACTTGGCGAACACTCCGGAATCACCTGCCGGGCATGCCGGAACCACCTCTCAGATATGCCAGAACCACGTGCCAATGTCCCCGGAAGCACCTGCCGAGCACGCCGGAACCACCTGCTCGACTCGCCAGAACCACCTGCCGGACACGCAAAAATCACCAGCCGGCTACGCCACAACCCGTTGGGGAACACTTCGGAATCACCTGCCGGGCTTGCTGGAACCACCTGCCGGTCATGCCAAAATCACCTGCCAACTACGCCAGTACCACTTGGCGGACACTGTGGAAACACCTGTCGGGCCGGCCGGAACCGCATCTCAGACGTGCCAGAACCATGTGCATGAGATGCAGGAACAACACCCCGAACAGACGGAAAACACCTGCCAGACCCGTCTGAACAACGTGCCGAGCACGCCGGAGCCACCTGCTCGACTCGCCGGAACCACCTACCTGACATGCCCAAATCACCAGCCGGGTATGCCAGAACCACTGGGCGGACACTCCGGAATCATCTGCCGGACATGCCGGAACCAGCTCTCAGACACACCAGAACCACGTGCCGGAGACCCCGGAAGCACCTGCCGAGCATGCCGGAGCCACCTGCTCGACTCGCCAGAAACACCTGCCGGACACGCCAAAATCACCTGCCGTGTATGCCAGAACCACCTGGCGGACACTACGGAATCACCTGCCGCGCATGCCGGAACCACCTCTCAGACGTGCCGGAAGCACGTGCCAGACATGCCGGAAACACCTACCGGACAGACCGGAAAAACCTGCCAAGAACGCCGGAGCCACCTGTTCGACTCGCTGGAACCACCTGCCGGACAGGCCAATATCAACTGCTGGCTATGCCAGAACCACCTGGGGGACAGTCCGGGATCACCTGCCAGCCATGGCGGAACCACCTCTCAGACGTACCAGAACCACCTGCCGGAGAAGCTGGAAACACGTCCTGGACAGTCTGGAACCACCTGCCGGCCAAGCCTGAACCACCTGCCAAGCACAACGGAACAACCTGCCAGACACGCCAAAATCACCTGCGTGTTATGCCAGAACCACTTGGAGGACTCTCTGGGATGACCTGCCGGGCATGCCGGAACCACCTCTCAGACGTGCCAGAACCATGTGGCGGACAGTCCGGAATCACCTGTTGGGCATGCGCAACCACCTCTGAGACGTACCAGAACCACATGCCGTGCAGGCTGGAACCACCTACCGGACAGACCGGAATCACCTTTCGGGCATGCCAGAACTACCTGTCAGATGTGCCAGAAACTCGTGCCGGAGACGCTGGAAGCACCTGCCAAGCACGTTGGAACCACCTGCTCAACTCGCCTGAACCACCTGCCGGACATGCCAAAATCACCTGCCGACTATGCCAGAACCACTTGGCGAACACTCCGGAATCACTTGCCGGGCATGCAGGAACCACCTCTCAGACATGCCAGAACCCCGTGCCAATGACCCCGGAAGCACCAGCCGAGCACGCCGGAACCACCTGCCGATCACGCAAAAATCACCTGCCGGCTACGCCACAACCAGTTGGTGAACACTTTGGAATCACCTGCCAGGCTTGCTGGAACCACCTGCCAGTCATGCCAAAATCACCTGCCAACTACGCCAGAACCGCTTGGCGGACACTGCGGAAACACCTGTCGGGCCGGCTGGAACCACATCTCAGACGTGCCAGAAACGTGTTCATGAGATGCTGGAACCACACCCCGAACAGACGGATACCACCTGCCAGAACCGCCTGAACCACCTGCTGAGCACGCCGGAACCACCTGCTCGACTCACCGGTACCACCTCCCTGACACGCCAAAATCACCTGCTGGGTATGCCAGAACCACTTGGCGGACACTCCGGAATCATCTGCCGGACATGCCGGAACCAGCTCTCAGACACACCAGAACCAAGTGCCGGAGACGCCGGAAGCACCTGCCGAGCATGCCGGAGCCACCTGCTCGACTCGCCAGAAACACCTGCCGGACACGCCAAAATCACCTGCCAGGTACGCCAGAACCACCTGGCGGACACTCCGAAACCACCTGTCGCGCATGCCGGAACCACCTCTCAGACGTGCCGGAAGCACGTGCCGGACACGCCGGAATCACCTACCGGACAGACCGGAACCACCTGCCGAGCACGCCGGAGCCACCTGTTCGACTCGCTGGAACCACCTGCCGGACATGCCAATATCAACTGCTGGCTATGCCAGAACCACCTGGGGGACGGTCCGGAATCACCTGCCAGCCATGGCGGAACCACCTCTCAGACGTACCAGAACCACCTGCCGGAGAAGCTGGAAACACGCCCTGGACAGTCTGGAACCACCTGCCGGCCAAGCCTGAACCACCTGCCAAGCACAACGGAACAACCTGCCAGACACGCCAAAATCACCTGCGTGTTATGCCAGAACCACTTGGAGGACTCTCTGGGATGACCTGCCGGGCATGCCGGAACCACCTATCAGACGTGCCAGGACTATGTGGCGGACAGTCCGGAATCACCTGTTGGGCATGCGCAACCACCTCTGAGACGTACCAGAACCACATGCCGTGCAGGCTGGAACCACCTACCGGACAGACCGGAATCACCTTTCGGGCATGCCGGAACCACCTGTCAGATGTGCCAGAAACACGTGCCGGAGACGCCGGAAGCACCTGCCAAGCACGTTGGAACCAGCTGCTCAACTCGCCTGAACCACCTGCCGGACATGCCAAAATCACCTGCCGACTATGCCAGAACCACTTGGCGAACACTCCGGAATCACTTGCCGGGCATGCAGGAACCACCTCTCAGACATGCCAGAACCCCGTGCCAATGACCCCGGAAGCACCAGCCGAGCACGCCGGAACCACCTGCTCGACTCGCCAGAACCACCTGCCGATCACGCAAAAATCACCTGCCGGCTACGCCACAACCAGTTGGTGAACACTTTGGAATCACCTGCCAGGCTTGCTGGAACCACCTGCCAGTCATGCCAAAATCACCTGCCAACTACGCCAGAACCGCTTGGCGGACACTGCGGAAACACCTGTCGGGCCGGCTGGAACCACATCTCAGACGTGCCAGAAACGTGTTCATGAGATGCTGGAACCACACCCCGAACAGACGGATACCACCTGCCAGAACCGCCTGAACCACCTGCTGAGCACGCCGGAACCACCTGCTCGACTCACCGGTACCACCTCCCTGACACGCCAAAATCACCTGCTGGGTATGCCAGAACCACTTGGCGGACACTCCGGAATCATCTGCCGGACATGCCGGAACCAGCTCTCAGACACACCAGAACCAAGTGCCGGAGACGCCGGAAGCACCTGCCGAGCATGCCGGAGCCACCTGCTCGACTCGCCAGAAACACCTGCCGGACACGCCAAAATCACCTGCCGGGTACGCCAGAAGCACCTGGCGGACACTACGGAATCACCTGCCGCGCATGCCGGAACCACCTCTCAGACGTGCCGGAAGCACGTGCCGGACACGCTGGAATCACCTACCGGACAGACCGGAACCACCTGCCAAGAATGCCGGAGCCACCTGTTCGACTCGCTGGAACCACCTGCCGGACAGGCCAATATCAACTGCTGGCTATGCCAGAACCACCTGGGGGAGAGTCCGGGATCACCTGCCAGCCATGGCGGAACCACCTCTCAGACGTACCAGAACCACCTGCCGGAGAAGCTGGAAACACGTCCTGGACAGACTGGAACCACGTGACGGCCATGCCTGAACCACCTGCCGAGCACGGCGGAACCACCCACCGGACACGCCAAAATCACCTGCGGGCTACGCCAGAACCACTTGGACGACTCTCCGAAATGACCTGCCGGGCATGTTGGAACCACCTCTCAGACGTGCCAGAAGCACGTGGCGGACAGTCCGGAATCACCCGTTGGGCATACGCAACCACCTCTGAGACGTACCAGAACCACGTGCCGTGCACGCCGGAACCACCTACCGGACAGACCGGAATCAACTTTTGGGCATGCCGGAACCACCAGTCAGATGTGCCAGAAACACGTGCCGGAGACGCCGGAAGCACCTGCCGAGCACGTCGCAACCACCTGCTCAACTCGCCTGAACCACCTGCCGGACACGCCAAAATCACCTGCCCGCTACACCAGCACCACTTCGGGGACAAGCCGGAATCACGTGAGGGGCATGCCGGCACAGCCTCTCAGACTGAACCTCGTGCCGGACACCACAGAACCACCTGCCGGACAGACCGGAACCACCTGCCGGACACGCCGGAACCACCGGCTCGACCCGCCGGAACGACCGCTGGACATGCAAAATCACCTGCCGGCTACGCCAGAAACACTTGGCGAACACTCCGGAATCACCTGCCGGGCATGCCGGAACCACCTCTCAGATATGCCAGAACCACGTGCCAATGACCCCGGAAGCACCTGCCGAGCACGCCGGAACCACCTGCTCGACTCGCCAGAACCACCTGCCGGTCACGCAAAAATCACCTGCCGCCTACGCCACAACCAGTTGGGGAACACTTCGGAATCACCTGCCGGGCTTGCTGGAACCACCTGCCGGTCATGCCAAAATCACCTGCCAACTACGCCAGTACCACTTGGCGGACACTGTGGAAACACCTGTCGGGCCGGCCGGAACCACATCTCAGACGTGCCAGAACCATGTGCATGAGATGCTGGAACCACACCCCGAACAGACGGAAAACACCTGCCAGACCCGTCTGAACAACGTGCCGAGCACGCCGGAGCCACCTGCTCGACTCGCCGGAACCACCTACCTGACATGCCCAAATCACCAGCCGGGTATGCAAGAACCACTTGGCGGACACTCCGGAATCATCTGCCGGACATGCCGGAACCAGCTCTCAGACACACCAGAACCACGTGCCGGAGACGCCGGAAGCACCTGCCGAGCATGCCGGAACCACCTGCTCGACTCGCCAGAAACACCTGCCGGACACGCCAAAATCACCTGCCGGGTACGCCAGAACCACCTGGCGGACACTCCGAAACCACCTGTCGCGCATGCCGGAACCACCTCTCAGACGTGCCGGAAGCACGTGCCGGACACGCCGGAATCACCTACCGGACAGACCGGAACCACCTGCCGAGCACGCCGGAGCCACCTGTTCGACTCGCTGGAACCACCTGCCGGACAGGCCAATATCAACTGCTGGCTATGCCAGAACCACCTGGGGGACGGTCCGGAATCACCTGCCAGCCATGGCGGAACCACCTCTCAGACGTACCAGAACCACCTGCCGGAGAAGCTGGAAACACGTCCTGGACAGTCTGGAACCACCTGCCGGCCAAGCCTGAACCACCTGCCAAGCACAACGGAACAACCTGCCAGACACGCCAAAATCACCTGCGTCTTATGCCAGAACCACTTGGAGGACTCTCTGGGATGACCTGCCGGGCATGCCGGAACCACCTCTCAGACGTGCCAGAACCATGTGGCGGACAGTCCGGAATCACCTGTTGGGCATGCGCAACCACCTCTGCGACGTACCAGAACCACATGCCGTGCAGGCTGGAACCACCTACCGGACAGACCGGAATCACCTTTCGGGCATGCCGGAACCACCTGTCAGATGTGCCAGAAACACGTGCCGGAGACGCCGGAAGCACCTGCCAAGCACGTTGGAACCACCTGCTCAACTCGCCTGAACCACCTGCCGGACATGCCAAAATCACCTGCCGACTATGCCAGAACCACTTGGCGAACACTCCGGAATCACTTGCCGGGCATGCAGGAACCACCTCTCAGACATGCCAGAACCCCGTGCCAATGACCCCGGAAGCACCAGCCGAGCACGCCGGAACCACCTGCTCGACTCGCCAGAACCACCTGCCGATCACGCAAAAATCACCTGCCGGCTACGCCACAACCAGTTGGTGAACACTTTGGAATCACCTGCCAGGCTTGCTGGAACCACCTGCCAGTCATGCCAAAATCACCTGCCAACTACGCCAGAACCGCTTGGCGGACACTGCGGAAACACCTGTCGGGCCGGCTGGAACCACATCTCAGACGTGCCAGAAACGTGTTCATGAGATGCTGGAACCACACCCCGAACAGACGGATACCACCTGCCAGAACCGCCTGAACCACCTGCTGAGCACGCCGGAACCACCTGATCGGCTCACCGGTACCACCTGCCTGACACGCCAAAATCACCTGCTGGGTATGCCAGAACCACTTGGCGGACACTCCGGAATCATCTGCCGGACATGCCGGAACCAGCTCTCAGACACACCAGAACCAAGTGCCGGAGACGCCGGAAGCACCTGCCGAGCATGCCGGAGCCACCTGCTCGACTCGCCAGAAACACCTGCCGGACACGCCAAAATCACCTGCCGGGTACGCCAGAACCACCTGGCGGACACTACGGAATCACCTGCCGCGCATGCCGGAACCACCTCTCAGACGTGCCGGAAGCACGTGCCGGACACGCCGGAAACACCTACCGGACAGACCGGAACCACCTGCCAAGAACGCCGGAGCCACCTGTTCGACTCGCTGGAACCACCTGCCGGACAGGCCAATATCAACTGCTGGCTATGCCAGAACCACCTGGGGGACAGTCCGGGATCACCTGCCAGCCATGGCGGAACCACCTCTCAGACGTACCAGAACCACCTGCCGGAGAAGCTGGAAACACGTCCTGGACAGACTGGAACCACGTGACGGCCATGCCTGAACCACCTGCCGAGCACGGCGGAACCACCCGCCGGACACGCCAAAATCACCTGCGGGCTACGCCAGAACCACTTGGACGACTCTCCGAAATGACCTGCCGGGCATGTTGGAACAACCTCTCAGACGTGCCAGAAGCACGTGGCGGACAGTCCGGAATCACCTGTTGGGCATACGCAACCACCTCTGAGACGTACCAGAACCACGTGCCGTGCACGCCGGAACCACCTACCGGACAGACCGGAATCAACTTTTGGGCATGCCGGAACCACCAGTCAGATGTGCCAGAAACACGTGCCGGAGACGCCGGAAGCACCTGCCGAGCACGTCGCAAGCACCTGCTCAACTCGCCTGAACCACCTGCCGGACACGCCAAAATCACCTGCCCGCTACACCAGCACCACTTCGGGGACAAGCCGGAATCACGTGAGGGGCATGCCGGCACAGCCTCTCAGACTGAACCTCGTGCCGGACACCACAGAACCACCTGCCGGACAGACCGGAACCACCTGCCGGACACGCCGGAACCACCGGCTCGACCCGCCGGAACGACCGCTGGACATGCAAAATCACCTGCCGGCTACGCCAGAAACACTTGGCGAACACTCCGGAATCACCTGCCGGGCATGCCGGAACCACCTCTCAGATATGCCAGAACCACGTGCCAATGACCCCGGAAGCACCTGCCGAGCACGCCGGAACCACCTGCTCGACTCGCCAGAACCACCTGCCGGACACGCAAAAATCACCTGCCGGCTACGCCACAACCAGTTGGGGAACACTTCGGAATCACCTGCCGGGCTTGCTGGAACCACCTGCCGGTCATGCCAAAATCACCTGCCAACTACGCCAGTACCACTTGGCGGACACTGTGGAAACACCTGTCGGGCCGGCCGGAACCACATCTCAGACGTGCCAGAACCATGTGCATGAGATGCTGGAACCACACCCCGAACAGACGGAAAACACCTGCCAGACCCGTCTGAACAACGTGCCGAGCACGCCGGAGCCACCTGCTCGACTCGCCGGAACCACCTACCTGACATGCCCAAATCACCAGCCGGGTATGCCAGAACCACTTGGCGGACACTCCGGAATCATCTGCCGGACATGCCGGAACCAGCTCTCAGACACACCAGAACCACGTGCCGGAGACGCCGGAAGCACCTGCCGAGCATGCCGGAGCCACCTGCTCGACTCGCCAGAAACACCTGCCGGACACGCCAAAATCACCTGCCGGGTACGCCAGAACCACCTGGCGGACACTCCGAAATCACCTGTCGCGCATGCCGGAACCACCTCTCAGACGTGCCGGAAGCACGTGCCGGACACGCCGGAAACACCTACCGGACAGACCGGAACCACCTGCCGAGCACGCCGGAGCCACCTGTTCGACTCGCTGGAACCACCTGCCGGACAGGCCAATATCAACTGCTGGCTATGCCAGAACCACCTGGGGGACGGTCCGGAATCACCTGCCAGCCATGGCGGAACCACCTCTCAGACGTACCAGAACCACCTGCCGGAGAAGCTGGAAACACGTCCTGGACAGTCTGGAACCACCTGCCGGCCAAGCCTGAACCACCTGCCAAGCACAACGGAACAACCTGCCAGACACGCCAAAATCACCTGCGTGTTATGCCAGAACCACTTGGAGGACTCTCTGGGATGACCTGCCGGGCATGCCGGAACCACCTCTCAGACGTGCCAGAACCATGTGGCGGACAGTCCGGAATCACCTGTTGGGCATGCGCAACCACCTCTGAGACGTACCAGAACCACATGCCGTGCAGGCTGGAACCACCTACCGGACAGACCGGAATCACCTTTCGGGCATGCCGGAACCACCTGTCAGATGTGCCAGAAACACGTGCCGGAGACGCCGGAAGCACCTGCCAAGCACGTTGGAACCACCTGCTCAACTCGCCTGAACCACCTGCCGGACATGCCAAAATCACCTGCCGACTATGCCAGAACCACTTGGCGAACACTCCGGAATCACTTGCCGGGCATGCAGGAACCACCTCTCAGACATGCCAGAACCCCGTGCCAATGACCCCGGAAGCACCAGCCGAGCACGCCGGAACCACCTGCTCGACTCGCCAGAACCACCTGCCGATCACGCAAAAATCACCTGCCGGCTACGCCACAACCAGTTGGTGAACACTTTGGAATCACCTGCCAGGCTTGCTGGAACCACCTGCCAGTCATGCCAAAATCACCTGCCAACTACGCCAGAACCGCTTGGCGGACACTGCGGAAACACCTGTCGGGCCGGCTGGAACCACATCTCAGACGTGCCAGAAACGTGTTCATGAGATGCTGGAACCACACCCCGAACAGACGGATACCACCTGCCAGAACCGCCTGAACCACCTGCTGAGCACGCCGGAACCACCTGATCGACTCACCGGTACCACCTGCCTGACACGCCAAAATCACCTGCTGGGTATGCCAGAACCACTTGGCGGACACTCCGGAATCATCTGCCGGACATGCCGGAACCAGCTCTCAGACACACCAGAACCAAGTGCCGGAGACGCCGGAAGCACCTGCCGAGCATGCCGGAGCCACCTGCTCGACTCGCCAGAAACACCTGCCGGACACGCCAAAATCACCTGCCGGGTACGCCAGAACCACCTGGCGGACACTACGGAATCACCTGCCGCGCATGCCGGAACCACCTCTCAGACGTGCCGGAAGCACGTGCCGGACACGCCGGAAACACCTACCGGACAGACCGGAACCACCTGCCAAGAACGCCGGAGCCACCTGTTCGACTCGCTGGAACCACCTGCCGGACAGGCCAATATCAACTGCTGGCTATGCCAGAACCACCTGGGGGACAGTCCGGGATCACCTGCCAGCCATGGCGGAACCACCTCTCAGACGTACCAGAACCACCTGCCGGAGAAGCTGGAAACACGTCCTGGACAGACTGGAACCACGTGACGGCCATGCCTGAACCACCTGCCGAGCACGGCGGAACCACCCGCCGGACACGCCAAAATCACCTGCGGGCTACGCCAGAACCACTTGGACGACTCTCCGAAATGACCTGCCGGGCATGTTGGAACCACCTCTCAGACGTGCCAGAAGCACGTGGCGGACAGTCCGGAATCACCCGTTGGGCATACGCAACCACCTCTGAGACGTACCAGAACCACGTGCCGTGCACGCCGGAACCACCTACCGGACAGACCGGAATCAACTTTTGGGCATGCCGGAACCACCAGTCAGATGTGCCAGAAACACGTGCCGGAGACGCCGGAAGCACCTGCCGAGCACGTCGCAAGCACCTGCTCAACTCGCCTGAACCACCTGCCGGACACGCCAAAATCACCTGCCCGCTACACCAGCACCACTTCGGGGACAAGCCGGAATCACGTGAGGGGCATGCCGGCACAGCCTCTCAGACTGAACCTCGTGCCGGACACCACAGAACCACCTGCCGGACAGACCGGAACCACCTGCCGGACACGCCGGAACCACCGGCTCGACCCGCCGGAACGACCGCTGGACATGCAAAATCACCTGCCGGCTACGCCAGAAACACTTGGCGAACACTCCGGAATCACCTGCCGGGCATGCCGGAACCACCTCTCAGATATGCCAGAACCACGTGCCAATGACCCCGGAAGCACCTGCCGAGCACGCCGGAACCACCTGCTCGACTCGCCAGAACCACCTGCCGGACACGCAAAAATCACCTGCCGCCTACGCCACAACCAGTTGGGGAACACTTCGGAATCACCTGCCGGGCTTGCTGGAACCACCTGCCGGTCATGCCAAAATCACCTGCCAACTACGCCAGTACCACTTGGCGGACACTGTGGAAACACCTGTCGGGCCGGCCGGAACCACATCTCAGACGTGCCAGAACCATGTGCATGAGATGCTGGAACCACACCCCGAACAGACGGAAAACACCTGCCAGACCCGTCTGAACAACGTGCCGAGCACGCCGGAGCCACCTGCTCGACTCGCCGGAACCACCTACCTGACATGCCCAAATCACCAGCCGGGTATGCCAGAACCACTTGGCGGACACTCCGGAATCATCTGCCGGACATGCCGGAACCAGCTCTCAGACACACCAGAACCACGTGCCGGAGACGCCGGAAGCACCTGCCGAGCATGCCGGAACCACCTGCTCGACTCGCCAGAAACACCTGCCGGACACGCCAAAATCACCTGCCGGGTACGCCAGAACCACCTGGCGGACACTCCGAAACCACCTGTCGCGCATGCCGGAACCACCTCTCAGACGTGCCGGAAGCACGTGCCGGACACGCCGGAATCACCTACCGGACAGACCGGAACCACCTGCCGAGCACGCCGGAGCCACCTGTTCGACTCGCTGGAACCACCTGCCGGACAGGCCAATATCAACTGCTGGCTATGCCAGAACCACCTGGGGGACGGTCCGGAATCACCTGCCAGCCATGGCGGAACCACCTCTCAGACGTACCAGAACCACCTGCCGGAGAAGCTGGAAACACGTCCTGGACAGTCTGGAACCACCTGCCGGCCAAGCCTGAACCACCTGCCAAGCACAACGGAACAACCTGCCAGACACGCCAAAATCACCTGCGTGTTATGCCAGAACCACTTGGAGGACTCTCTGGGATGACCTGCCGGGCATGCCGGAACCACCTCTCAGACGTGCCAGAACCATGTGGCGGACAGTCCGGAATCACCTGTTGGGCATGCGCAACCACCTCTGAGACGTACCAGAACCACATGCCGTGCAGGCTGGAACCACCTACCGGACAGACCGGAATCACCTTTCGGGCATGCCGGAACCACCTGTCAGATGTGCCAGAAACACGTGCCGGAGACGCCGGAAGCACCTGCCAAGCACGTTGGAACCACCTGCTCAACTCGCCTGAACCACCTGCCGGACATGCCAAAATCACCTGCCGACTATGCCAGAACCACTTGGCGAACACTCCGGAATCACTTGCCGGGCATGCAGGAACCACCTCTCAGACATGCCAGAACCCCGTGCCAATGACCCCGGAAGCACCAGCCGAGCACGCCGGAACCACCTGCTCGACTCGCCAGAACCACCTGCCGATCACGCAAAAATCACCTGCCGGCTACGCCACAACCAGTTGGTGAACACTTTGGAATCACCTGCCAGGCTTGCTGGAACCACCTGCCAGTCATGCCAAAATCACCTGCCAACTACGCCAGAACCGCTTGGCGGACACTGCGGAAACACCTGTCGGGCCGGCTGGAACCACATCTCAGACGTGCCAGAAACGTGTTCATGAGATGCTGGAACCACACCCCGAACAGACGGATACCACCTGCCAGAACCGCCTGAACCACCTGCTGAGCACGCCGGAACCACCTGCTCGACTCACCGGTACCACCTCCCTGACACGCCAAAATCACCTGCTGGGTATGCCAGAACCACTTGGCGGACACTCCGGAATCATCTGCCGGACATGCCGGAACCAGCTCTCAGACACACCAGAACCAAGTGCCGGAGACGCCGGAAGCACCTGCCGAGCATGCCGGAGCCACCTGCTCGACTCGCCAGAAACACCTGCCGGACACGCCAAAATCACCTGCCGGGTACGCCAGAACCACCTGGCGGACACTACGGAATCACCTGCCGCGCATGCCGGAACCACCTCTCAGACGTGCCGGAAGCACGTGCCGGACACGCCGGAAACACCTACCGGACAGACCGGAACCACCTGCCAAGAACGCCGGAGCCACCTGTTCGACTCGCTGGAACCACCTGCCGGACAGGCCAATATCAACTGCTGGCTATGCCAGAACCACCTGGGGGACAGTCCGGGATCACCTGCCAGCCATGGCGGAACCACCTCTCAGACGTACCAGAACCACCTGCCGGAGAAGCTGGAAACACGTCCTGGACAGACTGGAACCACGTGACGGCCATGCCTGAACCACCTGCCGAGCACGGCGGAACCACCCGCCGGACACGCCAAAATCACCTGCGGGCTACGCCAGAACCACTTGGACGACTCTCCGAAATGACCTGCCGGGCATGTTGGAACCACCTCTCAGACGTGCCAGAAGCACGTGGCGGACAGTCCGGAATCACCCGTTGGGCATACGCAACCACCTCTGAGACGTACCAGAACCACGTGCCGTGCACGCCGGAACCACCTACCGGACAGACCGGAATCAACTTTTGGGCATGCCGGAACCACCAGTCAGATGTGCCAGAAACACGTGCCGGAGACGCCGGAAGCACCTGCCGAGCACGTCGCAAGCACCTGCTCAACTCGCCTGAACCACCTGCCGGACACGCCAAAATCACCTGCCCGCTACACCAGCACCACTTCGGGGACAAGCCGGAATCACGTGAGGGGCATGCCGGCACAGCCTCTCAGACTGAACCTCGTGCCGGACACCACAGAACCACCTGCCGGACAGACCGGAACCACCTGCCGGACACGCCGGAACCACCGGCTCGACCCGCCGGAACGACCGCTGGACATGCAAAATCACCTGCCGGCTACGCCGGAAACACTTGGCGAACACTCCGGAATCACCTGCCGGGCATGCCGGAACCACCTCTCAGATATGCCAGAACCACGTGCCAATGACCCCGGAAGCACCTGCCGAGCACGCCGGAACCACCTGCTCGACTCGCCAGAACCACCTGCCGGACACGCAAAAATCACCTGCCGCCTACGCCACAACCAGTTGGGGAACACTTCGGAATCACCTGCCGGGCTTGCTGGAACCACCTGCCGGTCATGCCAAAATCACCTGCCAACTACGCCAGTACCACTTGGCGGACACTGTGGAAACACCTGTCGGGCCGGCCGGAACCACATCTCAGACGTGCCAGAACCATGTGCATGAGATGCTGGAACCACACCCCGAACAGACGGAAAACACCTGCCAGACCCGTCTGAACAACCTGCCGAGCACGCCGGAGCCACCTGCTCGACTCGCCGGAACCACCTACCTGACATGCCCAAATCACCAGCCGGGTATGCCAGAACCACTTGGCGGACACTCCGGAATCATCTGCCGGACATGCCGGAACCAGCTCTCAGACACACCAGAACCACGTGCCGGAGACGCCGGAAGCACCTGCCGAGCATGCCGGAGCCACCTGCTCGACTCGCCAGAAACACCTGCCGGACACGCCAAAATCACCTGCCGGGTACGCCAGAACCACCTGGCGGACACTCCGAAACCACCTGTCGCGCATGCCGGAACCACCTCTCAGACGTGCCGGAAGCACGTGCCGGACACGCCGGAATCACCTACCGGACAGACCGGAACCACCTGCCGAGCACGCCGGAGCCACCTGTTCGACTCGCTGGAACCACCTGCCGGACAGGCCAATATCAACTGCTGGCTATGCCAGAACCACCTGGGGGACGGTCCGGAATCACCTGCCAGCCATGGCGGAACCACCTCTCAGACGTACCAGAACCACCTGCCGGAGAAGCTGGAAACACGTCCTGGACAGTCTGGAACCACCTGCCGGCCAAGCCTGAACCACCTGCCAAGCACAACGGAACAACCTGCCAGACACGCCAAAATCACCTGCGTGTTATGCCAGAACCACTTGGAGGACTCTCTGGGATGACCTGCCGGGCATGCCGGAACCACCTCTCAGACGTGCCAGAACCATGTGGCGGACAGTCCGGAATCACCTGTTGGGCATGCGCAACCACCTCTGAGACGTACCAGAACCACATGCCGTGCAGGCTGGAACCACCTACCGGACAGACCGGAATCACCTTTCGGGCATGCCGGAACCACCTGTCAGATGTGCCAGAAACACGTGCCGGAGACGCCGGAAGCACCTGCCAAGCACGTTGGAACCACCTGCTCAACTCGCCTGAACCACCTGCCGGACATGCCAAAATCACCTGCCGACTATGCCAGAACCACTTGGCGAACACTCCGGAATCACTTGCCGGGCATGCAGGAACCACCTCTCAGACATGCCAGAACCCCGTGCCAATGACCCCGGAAGCACCAGCCGAGCACGCCGGAACCACCTGCTCGACTCGCCAGAACCACCTGCCGATCACGCAAAAATCACCTGCCGGCTACGCCACAACCAGTTGGTGAACACTTTGGAATCACCTGCCAGGCTTGCTGGAACCACCTGCCAGTCATGCCAAAATCACCTGCCAACTACGCCAGAACCGCTTGGCGGACACTGCGGAAACACCTGTCGGGCCGGCTGGAACCACATCTCAGACGTGCCAGAAACGTGTTCATGAGATGCTGGAACCACACCCCGAACAGACGGATACCACCTGCCAGAACCGCCTGAACCACCTGCTGAGCACGCCGGAACCACCTGCTCGACTCACCGGTACCACCTCCCTGAAACGCCAAAATCACCTGCTGGGTATGCCAGAACCACTTGGCGGACACTCCGGAATCATCTGCCGGACATGCCGGAACCAGCTCTCAGACACACCAGAACCAAGTGCCGGAGACGCCGGAAGCACCTGCCGAGCATGCCGGAGCCACCTGCTCGACTCGCCAGAAACACCTGCCGGACACGCCAAAATCACCTGCCGTGTATGCCAGAACCACCTGGCGGACACTACGGAATCACCTGCCGCGCATGCCGGAACCACCTCTCAGACGTGCCGGAAGCACGTGCCGGACACGCCGGAAACACCTACCGGACAGACCGGAACCACCTGCCAAGAACGCCGGAGCCACCTGTTCGACTCGCTGGAACCACCTGCCGGACAGGCCAATATCAACTGCTGGCTATGCCAGAACCACCTGGGGGACAGTCCGGGATCACCTGCCAGCCATGGCGGAACCACCTCTCAGACGTACCAGAACCACCTGCCGGAGAAGCTGGAAACACGTCCTGGACAGACTGGAACCACGTGACGGCCATGCCTGAACCACCTGCCGAGCACGGCGGAACCACCCGCCGGACACGCCAAAATCACCTGCGGGCTACGCCAGAACCACTTGGACGACTCTCCGAAATGACCTGCCGGGCATGTTGGAACCACCTCTCAGACGTGCCAGAAGCACGTGGCGGACAGTCCGGAATCACCCGTTGGGCATACGCAACCACCTCTGAGACGTACCAGAACCACGTGCCGTGCACGCCGGAACCACCTACCGGACAGACCGGAATCAACTTTTGGGCATGCCGGAACCACCAGTCAGATGTGCCAGAAACACGTGCCGGAGACGCCGGAAGCACCTGCCGAGCACGTCGCAAGCACCTGCTCAACTCGCCTGAACCACCTGCCGGACACGCCAAAATCACCTGCCCGCTACACCAGCACCACTTCGGGGACAAGCCGGAATCACGTGAGGGGCATGCCGGCACAGCCTCTCAGACTGAACCTCGTGCCGGACACCACAGAACCACCTGCCGGACACGCCGGAACCACCGGCTCGACCCGCCGGAACGACCGCTGGACATGCAAAATCACCTGCCGGCTACGCCGGAAACACTTGGCGAACACTCCGGAATCACCTGCCGGGCATGCCGGAACCACCTCTCAGATATGCCAGAACCACGTGCCAATGACCCCGGAAGCACCTGCCGAGCACGCCGGAACCACCTGCTCGACTCGCCAGAACCACCTGCCGGACACGCAAAAATCACCTGCCGCCTACGCCACAACCAGTTGGGGAACACTTCGGAATCACCTGCCGGGCTTGCTGGAACCACCTGCCGGTCATGCCCAAATCACCTGCCAACTACGCCAGTACCACTTGGCGGACACTGTGGAAACACCTGTCGGGCCGGCCGGAACCACATCTCAGACGTGCCAGAACCATGTGCATGAGATGCTGGAACCACACCCCGAACAGACGGAAAACACCTGCCAGACCCGTCTGAACAACCTGCCGAGCACGCCGGAGCCACCTGCTCGACTCGCCGGAACCACCTACCTGACATGCCCAAATCACCAGCCGGGTATGCCAGAACCACTTGGCGGACACTCCGGAATCATCTGCCGGACATGCCGGAACCAGCTCTCAGACACACCAGAACCACGTGCCGGAGACGCCGGAAGCACCTGCCGAGCATGCCGGAACCACCTGCTCGACTCGCCAGAAACACCTGCCGGACACGCCAAAATCACCTGCCGGGTACGCCAGAACCACCTGGCGGACACTCCGAAACCACCTGTCGCGCATGCCGGAACCACCTCTCAGACGTGCCGGAAGCACGTGCCGGACACGCCGGAATCACCTACCGGACAGACCGGAACCACCTGCCGAGCACGCCGGAGCCACCTGTTCGACTCGCTGGAACCACCTGCCGGACAGGCCAATATCAACTGCTGGCTATGCCAGAACCACCTGGGGGACGGTCCGGAATCACCTGCCAGCCATGGCGGAACCACCTCTCAGACGTACCAGAACCACCTGCCGGAGAAGCTGGAAACACGTCCTGGACAGTCTGGAACCACCTGCCGGCCAAGCCTGAACCACCTGCCAAGCACAACGGAACAACCTGCCAGACACGCCAAAATCACCTTCGTGTTATGCCAGAACCACTTGGAGGACTCTCTGGGATGACCTGCCGGGCATGCCGGAACCACCTCTCAGACGTGCCAGAACCATGTGGCGGACAGTCCGGAATCACCTGTTGGGCATGCGCAACCACCTCTGAGACGTACCAGAACCACATGCCGTGCAGGCTGGAACCACCTACCGGACAGACCGGAATCACCTTTCGGGCATGCCGGAACCACCTGTCAGATGTGCCAGAAACACGTGCCGGAGACGCCGGAAGCACCTGCCAAGCACGTTGGAACCACCTGCTCAACTCGCCTGAACCACCTGCCGGACATGCCAAAATCACCTGCCGACTATGCCAGAACCACTTGGCGAACACTCCGGAATCACTTGCCGGGCATGCAGGAACCACCTCTCAGACATGCCAGAACCCCGTGCCAATGACCCCGGAAGCACCAGCCGAGCACGCCGGAACCACCTGCTCGACTCGCCAGAACCACCTGCCGATCACGCAAAAATCACCTGCCGGCTACGCCACAACCAGTTGGTGAACACTTTGGAATCACCTGCCAGGCTTGCTGGAACCACCTGCCAGTCATGCCAAAATCACCTGCCAACTACGCCAGAACCGCTTGGCGGACACTGCGGAAACACCTGTCGGGCCGGCTGGAACCACATCTCAGACGTGCCAGAAACGTGTTCATGAGATGCTGGAACCACACCCCGAACAGACGGATACCACCTGCCAGAACCGCCTGAACCACCTGCTGAGCACGCCGGAACCACCTGCTCGACTCACCGGTACCACCTCCCTGAAACGCCAAAATCACCTGCTGGGTATGCCAGAACCACTTGGCGGACACTCCGGAATCATCTGCCGGACATGCCGGAACCAGCTCTCAGACACACCAGAACCAAGTGCCGGAGACGCCGGAAGCACCTGCCGAGCATGCCGGAGCCACCTGCTCGACTCGCCAGAAACACCTGCCGGACACGCCAAAATCACCTGCCGGGTACGCAAGAACCACCTGGCGGACACTACGGAATCACCTGCCGCGCATGCCGGAACCACCTCTCAGACGTGCCGGAAGCACGTGCCGGACACGCCGGAAACACCTACCGGACAGACCGGAACCACCTGCCAAGAACGCCGGAGCCACCTGTTCGACTCGCTGGAACCACCTGCCGGACAGGCCAATATCAACTGCTGGCTATGCCAGAACCACCTGGGGGACAGTCCGGGATCACCTGCCAGCCATGGCGGAACCACCTCTCAGACGTACCAGAACCACCTGCCGGAGAAGCTGGAAACACGTCCTGGACAGACTGGAACCACCTGACGGCCATGCCTGAACCACCTGCCGAGCACGGCGGAACCACCCGCCGGACACGCCAAAATCACCTGCGGGCTACGCCAGAACCACTTGGACGACTCTCCGAAATGACCTGCCGGGCATGTTGGAACCACCTCTCAGACGTGCCAGAAGCACGTGGCGGACAGTCTGTAATCACCCGTTGGGCATACGCAACCACCTCTGAGACGTACCAGAACCACGTGCCGTGCACGCCGGAACCACCTACCGGACAGACCGGAATCAACTTTTGGGCATGCCGGAACCACCAGTCAGATGTGCCAGAAACACGTGCCGGAGACGCCGGAAGCACCTGCCGAGCACGTCGCAAGCACCTGCTCAACTCGCCTGAACCACCTGCCGGACACGCCAAAATCACCTGCCCGCTACACCAGCACCACTTCGGGGACAAGCCGGAATCACGTGAGGGGCATGCCGGCACAGCCTCTCAGACTGAACCTCGTGCCGGACACCACAGAACCACCTGCCGGACAGACCGGAACCACCTGCCGGACACGCCGGAACCACCGGCTCGACCCGCCGGAACGACCGCTGGACATGCAAAATCACCTGCCGGCTACGCCGGAAACACTTGGCGAACACTCCGGAATCACCTGCCGGGCATGCCGGAACCACCTCTCAGATATGCCAGAACCACGTGCCAATGACCCCGGAAGCACCTGCCGAGCACGCCGGAACCACCTGCTCGACTCGCCAGAACCACCTGCCGGACACGCAAAAATCACCTGCCGGCTACGCCACAACCAGTTGGGGAACACTTCGGAATCACCTGCCGGGCTTGCTGGAACCACCTGCCGGTCATGCCAAAATCACCTGCCAACTACGCCAGTACCACTTGGCGGACACTGTGGAAACACCTGTCGGGCCGGCCGGAACCACATCTCAGACGTGCCAGAACCATGTGCATGAGATGCTGGAACCACACCCCGAACAGACGGAAAACACCTGCCAGACCCGTCTGAACAACGTGCCGAGCACGCCGGAGCCACCTGCTCGACTCGCCGGAACCACCTACCTGACATGCCCAAATCACCAGCCGGGTATGCCAGAACCACTTGGCGGACACTCCGGAATCATCTGCCGGACATGCCGGAACCAGCTCTCAGACACACCAGAACCACGTGCCGGAGACGCCGGAAGCACCTGCCGAGCATGCCGGAGCCACCTGCTCGACTCGCCAGAAACACCTGCCGGACACGCCAAAATCACCTGCCGGGTACGCCAGAACCACCTGGCGGACACTACGAAATCACCTGTCGCGCATGCCGGAACCACCTCTCAGACGTGCCGGAAGCACGTGCCGGACACGCCGGAATCACCTACCGGACAGACCGGAACCACCTGCCAAGAACGCCGGAGCCACCTGTTCGACTCGCTGGAACCACCTGCCGGACAGGCCAATATCAACTGCTGGCTATGCCAGAACCACCTGGGGGACAGTCCGGGATCACCTGCCAGCCATGGCGGAACCACCTCTCAGACGTACCAGAACCACCTGCCGGAGAAGCTGGAAACACGTCCTGGACAGACTGGAACCACCTGACGGCCATGCCTGAACCACCTGCCGAGCACGGCGGAACCACCCGCCGGACACGCCAAAATCACCTGCGGGCTACGCCAGAACCACTTGGACGACTCTCCGAAATGACCTGCCGGGCATGTTGGAACCACCTCTCAGACGTGCCAGAAGCACGTGGCGGACAGTCCGGAATCACCCGTTGGGCATACGCAACCACCTCTGAGACGTACCAGAACCACGTGCCGTGCACGCCGGAACCACCTACCGGACAGACCGGAATCAACTTTTGGGCATGCCGGAACCACCAGTCAGATGTGCCAGAAACACGTGCCGGAGACGCCGGAAGCACCTGCCGAGCACGTCGCAAGCACCTGCTCAACTCGCCTGAACCACCTGCCGGACACGCCAAAATCACCTGCCCGCTACACCAGCACCACTTCGGGGACAAGCCGGAATCACGTGAGGGGCATGCCGGCACAGCCTCTCAGACTGAACCTCGTGCCGGACACCACAGAACCACCTGCCGGACAGACCGGAACCACCTGCCGGACACGCCGGAACCACCGGCTCGACCCGCCGGAACGACCGCTGGACATGCAAAATCACCTGCCGGCTACGCCAGAAACACTTGGCGAACACTCCGGAATCACCTGCCGGGCATGCCGGAACCACCTCTCAGATATGCCAGAACCACGTGCCAATGACCCCGGAAGCACCTGCCGAGCACGCCGGAACCACCTGCTCGACTCGCCAGAACCACCTGCCGGACACGCAAAAATCACCTGCCGGCTACGCCACAACCAGTTGGGGAACACTTCGGAATCACCTGCCGGGCTTGCTGGAACCACCTGCCGGTCATGCCAAAATCACCTGCCAACTACGCCAGTACCACTTGGCGGACACTGTGGAAACACCTGTCGGGCCGGCCGGAACCACATCTCAGACGTGCCAGAACCATGTGCATGAGATGCTGGAACCACACCCCGAACAGACGGAAAACACCTGCCAGACCCGTCTGAACAACGTGCCGAGCACGCCGGAGCCACCTGCTCGACTCGCCGGAACCACCTACCTGACATGCCCAAATCACCAGCCGGGTATGCCAGAACCACTTGGCGGACACTCCGGAATCATCTGCCGGACATGCCGGAACCAGCTCTCAGACACACCAGAACCACGTGCCGGAGACGCCGGAAGCACCTGCCGAGCATGCCGGAGCCACCTGCTCGACTCGCCAGAAACACCTGCCGGACACGCCAAAATCACCTGCCGGGTACGCCAGAACCACCTGGCGGACACTCCGAAACCACCTGTCGCGCATGCCGGAACCACCTCTCAGACGTGCCGGAAGCACGTGCCGGACACGCCGGAATCACCTACCGGACAGACCGGAACCACCTGCCGAGCACGCCGGAGCCACCTGTTCGACTCGCTGGAACCACCTGCCGGACAGGCCAATATCAACTGCTGGCTATGCCAGAACCACCTGGGGGACGGTCCGGAATCACCTGCCAGCCATGGCGGAACCACCTCTCAGACGTACCAGAACCACCTGCCGGAGAAGCTGGAAACACGTCCTGGACAGTCTGGAACCACCTGCCGGCCAAGCCTGAACCACCTGCCAAGCACAACGGAACAACCTGCCAGACACGCCAAAATCACCTGCGTGTTATGCCAGAACCACTTGGAGGACTCTCTGGGATGACCTGCCGGGCATGCCGGAACCACCTCTCAGACGTGCCAGAACCATGTGGCGGACAGTCCGGAATCACCTGTTGGGCATGCGCAACCACCTCTGAGACGTACCAGAACCACATGCCGTGCAGGCTGGAACCACCTACCGGACAGACCGGAATCACCTTTCGGGCATGCCGGAACTACCTGTCAGATGTGCCAGAAACACGTGCCGGAGACGCCGGAAGCACCTGCCAAGCACGTTGGAACCACCTGCTCAACTCGCCTGAACCACCTGCCGGACATGCCAAAATCACCTGCCGACTATGCCAGAACCACTTGGCGAACACTCCGGAATCACTTGCCGGGCATGCAGGAACCACCTCTCAGACATGCCAGAACCCCGTGCCAATGACCCCGGAAGCACCAGCCGAGCACGCCGGAACCACCTGCTCGACTCGCCAGAACCACCTGCCGATCACGCAAAAATCACCTGCCGGCTACGCCACAACCAGTTGGTGAACACTTTGGAATCACCTGCCAGGCTTGCTGGAACCACCTGCCAGTCATGCCAAAATCACCTGCCAACTACGCCAGAACCGCTTGGCGGACACTGCGGAAACACCTGTCGGGCCGGCTGGAACCACATCTCAGACGTGCCAGAAACGTGTTCATGAGATGCTGGAACCACACCCCGAACAGACGGATACCACCTGCCAGAACCGCCTGAACCACCTGCTGAGCACGCCGGAACCACCTGCTCGACTCACCGGTACCACCTCCCTGACACGCCAAAATCACCTGCTGGGTATGCCAGAACCACTTGGCGGACACTCCGGAATCATCTGCCGGACATGCCGGAACCAGCTCTCAGACACACCAGAACCAAGTGCCGGAGACGCCGGAAGCACCTGCCGAGCATGCCGGAGCCACCTGCTCGACTCGCCAGAAACACCTGCCGGACACGCCAAAATCACCTGCCGGGTACGCCAGAACCACCTGGCGGACACTACGGAATCACCTGCCGCGCATGCCGGAACCACCTCTCAGACGTGCCGGAAGCACGTGCCGGACACGCCGGAAACACCTACCGGACAGACCGGAACCACCTGCCAAGAACGCCGGAGCCACCTGTTCGACTCGCTGGAACCACCTGCCGGACAGGCCAATATCAACTGCTGGCTATGCCAGAACCACCTGGGGGACAGTCCGGGATCACCTGCCAGCCATGGCGGAACCACCTCTCAGACGTACCAGAACCACCTGCCGGAGAAGCTGGAAACACGTCCTGGACAGACTGGAACCACCTGACGGCCATGCCTGAACCACCTGCCGAGCACGGCGGAACCACCCGCCGGACACGCCAAAATCACCTGCGGGCTACGCCAGAACCACTTGGACGACTCTCCGAAATGACCTGCCGGGCATGTTGGAACCACCTCTCAGACGTGCCAGAAGCACGTGGCGGACAGTCCGGAATCACCCGTTGGGCATACGCAACCACCTCTGAGACGTACCAGAACCACGTGCCGTGCACGCCGGAACCACCTACCGGACAGACCGGAATCAACTTTTGGGCATGCCGGAACCACCAGTCAGATGTGCCAGAAACACGTGCCGGAGACGCCGGAAGCACCTGCCGAGCACGTCGCAAGCACCTGCTCAACTCGCCTGAACCACCTGCCGGACACGCCAAAATCACCTGCCCGCTACACCAGCACCACTTCGGGGACAAGCCGGAATCACGTGAGGGGCATGCCGGCACAGCCTCTCAGACTGAACCTCGTGCCGGACACCACAGAACCACCTGCCGGACAGACCGGAACCACCTGCCGGACACGCCGGAACCACCGGCTCGACCCGCCGGAACGACCGCTGGACATGCAAAATCACCTGCCGGCTACGCCAGAAACACTTGGCGAACACTCCGGAATCACCTGCCGGGCATGCCGGAACCACCTCTCAGATATGCCAGAACCACGTGCCAATGACCCCGGAAGCACCTGCCGAGCACGCCGGAACCACCTGCTCGACTCGCCAGAACCACCTGCCGGTCACGCAAAAATCACCTGCCGGCTACGCCACAACCAGTTGGGGAACACTTCGGAATCACCTGCCGGGCTTGCTGGAACCACCTGCCGGTCATGCCAAAATCACCTGCCAACTACGCCAGTACCACTTGGCGGACACTGTGGAAACACCTGTCGGGCCGGCCGGAACCACATCTCAGACGTGCCAGAACCATGTGCATGAGATGCTGGAACCACACCCCGAACAGACGGAAAACACCTGCCAGACCCGTCTGAACAACGTGCCGAGCACGCCGGAGCCACCTGCTCGACTCGCCGGAACCACCTACCTGACATGCCCAAATCACCAGCCGGGTATGCCAGAACCACTTGGCGGACACTCCGGAATCATCTGCCGGACATGCCGGAACCAGCTCTCAGACACACCAGAACCACGTGCCGGAGACGCCGGAAGCACCTGCCGAGCATGCCGGAGCCACCTGCTCGACTCGCCAGAAACACCTGCCGGACACGCCAAAATCACCTGCCGGGTACGCCAGAACCACCTGGCGGACACTACGAAATCACCTGTCGCGCATGCCGGAACCACCTCTCAGACGTGCCGGAAGCACGTGCCGGACACGCCGGAAACACCTACCGGACAGACCGGAACCACCTGCCAAGAACGCCGGAGCCACCTGTTCGACTCGCTGGAACCACCTGCCGGACAGGCCAATATCAACTGCTGGCTATGCCAGAACCACCTGGGGGACAGTCCGGAATCACCTGCCAGCCATGGCGGAACCACCTCTCAGACGTACCAGAACCACCTGCCGGAGAAGCTGGAAACACGTCCTGGACAGTCTGGAACCACCTGCCGGCCAAGCCTGAACCACCTGCCAAGCACAACGGAACAACCTGCCAGACACGCCAAAATCACCTGCGTGTTATGCCAGAACCACTTGGAGGACTCTCTGGGATGACCTGCCGGGCATGCCGGAACCACCTCTCAGACGTGCCAGAACCATGTGGCGGACAGTCCGGAATCACCTGTTGGGCATGCGCAACCACCTCTGAGACGTACCAGAACCACATGCCGTGCAGGCTGGAACCACCTACCGGACAGACCGGAATCACCTTTCGGGCATGCCGGAACCACCTGTCAGATGTGCCAGAAACACGTGCCGGAGACGCCGGAAGCACCTGCCAAGCACGTTGGAACCACCTGCTCAACTCGCCTGAACCACCTGCCGGACATGCCAAAATCACCTGCCGACTATGCCAGAACCACTTGGCGAACACTCCGGAATCACTTGCCGGGCATGCCGGAACCACCTCTCAGATATGCCAGAACCACGTGCCAATGACCCCGGAAGCACCTGCCGAGCACGCCGGAACCACCTGCTCGACTCGCCAGAACCACCTGCCGGACACGCAAAAATCACCTGCCGGCTACGCCACAACCAGTTGGGGAACACTTTGGAATCACCTGCCAGGCTTGCTGGAACCACCTGCCAGTCATGCCAAAATCACCTGCCAACTACGCCAGAACCGCTTGGCGGACACTGCGGAAACACCTGTCGGGCCGGCTGGAACCACATCTCAGACGTGCCAGAAACGTGTTCATGAGATGCTGGAACCACACCCCGAACAGACGGAAAACACCTGCCAGACCCGTCTGAACAACGTGCCGAGCACGCCGGAGCCACCTGCTCGACTCGCCGGAACCACCTACCTGACATGCCCAAATCACCAGCCGGGTATGCCAGAACCACTTGGCGGACACTCCGGAATCATCTGCCGGACATGCCGGAACCAGCTCTCAGACACACCAGAACCACGTGCCGGAGACGCCGGAAGCACCTGCCGAGCATGCCGGAGCCACCTGCTCGACTCGGCAGAAACACCTGCCGGACACGCCAAAATCACCTGCCGGGTACGCCAGAACCACCTGGCGGACACTCCGAAACCACCTGTCGCGCATGCCGGAACCACCTCTCAGACGTGCCGGAAGCACGTGCCGGACACGCCGGAATCACCTACCGGACAGACCGGAACCACCTGCCAAGAACGCCGGAGCCACCTGTTCGACTCGCTGGAACCACCTGCCGGACAGGCCAATATCAACTGCTGGCTATGCCAGAACCACCTGGGGGACGGTCCGGAATCACCTGCCAGCCATGGCGGAACCACCTCTCAGACGTACCAGAACCACCTGCCGGAGAAGCTGGAAACACGTCCTGGACAGTCTGGAACCACCTGCCGGCCAAGCCTGAACCACCTGCCAAGCACAACGGAACAACCTGCCAGACACGCCAAAATCACCTGCGTGTTATGCCAGAACCACTTGGAGGACTCTCTGGGATGACCTGCCGGGCATGCCGGAACCACCTCTCAGACGTGCCAGAACCATGTGGCGGACAGTCCGGAATCACCTGTTGGGCATGCGCAACCACCTCTGAGACGTACCAGAACCACATGCCGTGCAGGCTGGAACCACCTACCGGACAGACCAGAATCACCTTTCGGGCATGCCGGAACTACCTGTCAGATGTGCCAGAAACTCGTGCCGGAGACGCTGGAAGCACCTGCCAAGCACGTTGGAACCACCTGCTCAACTCGCCTGAACCACCTGCCGGACATGCCAAAATCACCTGCCGACTATGCCAGAACCACTTGGCGAACACTCCGGAATCACTTGCCGGGCATGCAGGAACCACCTCTCAGACATGCCAGAACCCCGTGCCAATGACCCCGGAAGCACCAGCCGAGCACGCCGGAACCACCTGCTCGACTCGCCAGAACCACCTGCCGATCACGCAAAAATCACCTGCCGGCTACGCCACAACCAGTTGGGGAACACTTTGGAATCACCTGCCAGGCTTGCTGGAACCACCTGCCAGTCATGCCAAAATCACCTGCCAACTACGCCAGAACCGCTTGGCGGACACTGCGGAAACACCTGTCGGGCCGGCTGGAACCACATCTCAGACGTGCCAGAAACGTGTTCATGAGATGCTGGAACCACACCCCGAACAGACGGATACCACCTGCCAGAACCGCCTGAACCACCTGCTGAGCACGCCGGAACCACCTGCTCGACTCACCGGTACCACCTCCCTGACACGCCAAAATCACCTGCTGGGTATGCCAGAACCACTTGGCGGACACTCCGGAATCATCTGCCGGACATGCCGGAACCAGCTCTCAGACACACCAGAACCAAGTGCCGGAGACGCCGGAAGCACCTGCCGAGCATGCCGGAGCCACCTGCTCGACTCGCCAGAAACACCTGCCGGACACGCCAAAATCACCTGCCGGGTACGCAAGAACCACCTGGCGGACACTACGGAATCACCTGCCGCGCATGCCGGAACCACCTCTCAGACGTGCCGGAAGCACGTGCCGGACACGCCGGAAACACCTACCGGACAGACCGGAACCACCTGCCAAGAACGCCGGAGCCACCTGTTCGACTCGCTGGAACCACCTGCCGGACAGGCCAATATCAACTGCTGGCTATGCCAGAACCACCTGGGGGACAGTCCGGGATCACCTGCCAGCCATGGCGGAACCACCTCTCAGACGTACCAGAACCACCTGCCGGAGAAGCTGGAAACACGTCCTGGACAGACTGGAACCACGTGACGGCCATGCCTGAACCACCTGCCGAGCACGGCGGAACCACCCGCCGGACACGCCAAAATCACCTGCGGGCTACGCCAGAACCACTTGGACGACTCTCCGAAATGACCTGCCGGGCATGTTGGAACCACCTCTCAGACGTGCCAGAAGCACGTGGCGGACAGTCCGGAATCACCTGTTGGGCATACGCAACCACCTCTGAGACGTACCAGAACCACGTGCCGTGCACGCCGGAACCACCTACCGGACAGACCGGAATCAACTTTTGGGCATGCCGGAACCACCAGTCAGATGTGCCAGAAACACGTGCCGGAGACGCCGGAAGCACCTGCCGAGCACGTCGCAAGCACCTGCTCAACTCGCCTGAACCACCTGCCGGACACGCCAAAATCACCTGCCCGCTACACCAGCACCACTTCGGGGACAAGCCGGAATCACGTGAGGGGCATGCCGGCACAGCCTCTCAGACTGAACCTCGTGCCGGACACCACAGAACCACCTGCCGGACAGACCGGAACCACCTGCCGGACACGCCGGAACCACCGGCTCGACCCGCCGGAACGACCGCTGGACATGCAAAATCACCTGCCGGCTACGCCAGAAACACTTGGCGAACACTCCGGAATCACCTGCCGGGCATGCCGGAACCACCTCTCAGATATGCCAGAACCACGTGCCAATGACCCCGCAAGCACCTGCCGAGCACGCCGGAACCACCTGCTCGACTCGCCAGAACCACCTGCCGGACACGCAAAAATCACCTGCCGCCTACGCCACAACCAGTTGGGGAACACTTCGGAATCACCTGCCGGGCTTGCTGGAACCACCTGCCGGTCATGCCAAAATCACCTGCCAACTACGCCAGTACCACTTGGCGGACACTGTGGAAACACCTGTCGGGCCGGCCGGAACCACATCTCAGACGTGCCAGAACCATGTGCATGAGATGCTGGAACCACACCCCGAACAGACGGAAAACACCTGCCAGACCCGTCTGAACAACGTGCCGAGCACGCCGGAGCCACCTGCTCGACTCGCCGGAACCACCTACCTGACATGCCCAAATCACCAGCCGGGTATGCCAGAACCACTTGGCGGACACTCCGGAATCATCTGCCGGACATGCCGGAACCAGCTCTCAGACACACCAGAACCACGTGCCGGAGACGCCGGAAGCACCTGCCGAGCATGCCGGAGCCACCTGCTCGACTCGCCAGAAACACCTGCCGGACACGCCAAAATCACCTGCCGGGTACGCCAGAACCACCTGGCGGACACTCCGAAACCACCTGTCGCGCATGCCGGAACCACCTCTCAGACGTGCCGGAAGCACGTGCCGGACACGCCGGAATCACCTACCGGACAGACCGGAACCACCTGCCGAGCACGCCGGAGCCACCTGTTCGACTCGCTGGAACCACCTGCCGGACAGGCCAATATCAACTGCTGGCTATGCCAGAACCACCTGGGGGACGGTCCGGAATCACCTGCCAGCCATGGCGGAACCACCTCTCAGACGTACCAGAACCACCTGCCGGAGAAGCTGGAAACACGTCCTGGACAGTCTGGAACCACCTGCCGGCCAAGCCTGAACCACCTGCCAAGCACAACGGAACAACCTGCCAGACACGCCAAAATCACCTGCGTGTTATGCCAGAACCACTTGGAGGACTCTCTGGGATGACCTGCCGGGCATGCCGGAACCACCTCTCAGACGTGCCAGAACCATGTGGCGGACAGTCCGGAATCACCTGTTGGGCATGCGCAACCACCTCTGAGACGTACCAGAACCACATGCCGTGCAGGCTGGAACCACCTACCGGACAGACCGGAATCACCTTTCGGGCATGCCGGAACTACCTGTCAGATGTGCCAGAAACACGTGCCGGAGACGCCGGAAGCACCTGCCAAGCACGTTGGAACCACCTGCTCAACTCGCCTGAACCACCTGCCGGACATGCCAAAATCACCTGCCGACTATGCCAGAACCACTTGGCGAACACTCCGGAATCACTTGCCGGGCATGCAGGAACCACCTCTCAGACATGCCAGAACCCCGTGCCAATGACCCCGGAAGCACCAGCCGAGCACGCCGGAACCACCTGCTCGACTCGCCAGAACCACCTGCCGATCACGCAAAAATCACCTGCCGGCTACGCCACAACCAGTGGGTGAACACTTTGGAATCACCTGCCAGGCTTGCTGGAACCACCTGCCAGTCATGCCAAAATCACCTGCCAACTACGCCAGAACCGCTTGGCGGACACTGCGGAAACACCTGTCGGGCCGGCTGGAACCACATCTCAGACGTGCCAGAAACGTGTTCATGAGATGCTGGAACCACACCCCGAACAGACGGATACCACCTGCCAGAACCGCCTGAACCACCTGCTGAGCACGCCGGAACCACCTGCTCGACTCACCGGTACCACCTCCCTGACACGCCAAAATCACCTGCTGGGTATGCCAGAACCACTTGGCGGACACTCCGGAATCATCTGCCGGACATGCCGGAACCAGCTCTCAGACACACCAGAACCAAGTGCCGGAGACGCCGGAAGCACCTGCCGAGCATGCCGGAGCCACCTGCTCGACTCGCCAGAAACACCTGCCGGACACGCCAAAATCACCTGCCGGGTACGCCAGAACCACCTGGCGGACACTACGGAATCACCTGCCGCGCATGCCGGAACCACCTCTCAGACGTGCCGGAAGCACGTGCCGGACACGCCGGAAACACCTACCGGACAGACCGGAACCACCTGCCAAGAACGCCGGAGCCACCTGTTCGACTCGCTGGAACCACCTGCCGGACAGGCCAATATCAACTGCTGGCTATGCCAGAACCACCTGGGGGACAGTCCGGGATCACCTGCCAGCCATGGCGGAACCACCTCTCAGACGTACCAGAACCACCTGCCGGAGAAGCTGGAAACACGTCCTGGACAGACTGGAACCACGTGACGGCCATGCCTGAACCACCTGCCGAGCACGGCGGAACCACCCGCCGGACACGCCAAAATCACCTGCGGGCTACGCCAGAACCACTTGGACGACTCTCCGAAATGACCTGCCGGGCATGTTGGAACCACCTCTCAGACGTGCCAGAAGCACGTGGCGGACAGTCCGGAATCACCCGTTGGGCATACGCAACCACCTCTGAGACGTACCAGAACCACGTGCCGTGCACGGCGGAACCACCTACCGGACAGACCGGAATCAACTTTTGGGCATGCCGGAACCACCAGTCAGATGTGCCAGAAACACGTGCCGGAGACGCCGGAAGCACCTGCCGAGCACGTCGCAAGCACCTGCTCAACTCGCCTGAACCACCTGCCGGACACGCCAAAATCACCTGCCCGCTACACCAGCACCACTTCGGGGACAAGCCGGAATCACGTGAGGGGCATGCCGGCACAGCCTCTCAGACTGAACCTCGTGCCGGACACCACAGAACCACCTGCCGGACAGACCGGAACCACCTGCCGGACACGCCGGAACCACCGGCTCGACCCGCCGGAACGACCGCTGGACATGCAAAATCACCTGCCGGCTACGCCAGAAACACTTGGCGAAAACTCCGGAATCACCTGCCGGGCATGCCGGAACCACCTCTCAGATATGCCACAACCACATGCCAATGACTTCGCAAGCACCTGCCGAGCACGCCGGAACCACCTGCTCGACTCGCCAGAACCACCTGCCGGACACGCAAAAATCACCTGCCGGCTACGCCACAACCAGTTGGGGAACACTTCGGAATCACCTGCCGGGCTTGCTGGAACCACCTGCCGGTCATGCCAAAATCACCTGCCAACTACGCCAGTACCACTTGGCGGACACTGCGGAAACACCTGTCGGGCCGGCTGGAACCACATCTCAGACGTGCCAGAAACGTGTTCATGAGATGCTGGAACCACACCCCGAACAGACGGATACCACCTGCCAGAACCGCCTGAACCACCTGCTGAGCACGCCGGAGCCACCTGCTCGACTCGCCAGAAACACCTGCCGGACACGCCAAAATCACCTGCCGGGTACGCCAGAACCACCTGGCGGACACTCCGAAACCACCTGTCGCGCATGCCGGAACCACCTCTCAGACGTGCCGGAAGCACGTGCCGGACACGCCGGAATCACCTACCGGACAGACCGGAACCACCTGCCGAGCACGCCGGAGCCACCTGTTCGACTCGCTGGAACCACCTGCCGGACAGGCCAATATCAACTGCTGGCTATGCCAGAACCACCTGGGGGACAGTCCGGGATCACCTGCCAGCCATGGCGGAACCACCTCTCAGACGTACCAGAACCACCTGCCGGAGAAGCTGGAAACACGTCCTGGACAGTCTGGAACCACCTGCCGGCCAAGCCTGAACCACCTGCCAAGCACAACGGAACAACCTGCCAGACACGCCAAAATCACCTGCGTGTTATGCCAGAACCACTTGGAGGACTCTCTGGGATGACCTGCCGGGCATGCCGGAACCACCTCTCAGACGTGCCAGAACCATGTGGCGGACAGTCCGGAATCACCTGTTGGGCATGCGCAACCACCTCTGAGACGTACCAGAACCACATGCCGTGCAGGCTGGAACCACCTACCGGACAGACCAGAATCACCTTTCGGGCATGCCGGAACTACCTGTCAGATGTGCCAGAAACACGTGCCGGAGACGCCGGAAGCACCTGCCAAGCACGTTGGAACCACCTGCTCAACTCGCCTGAACCACCTGCCGGACATGCCAAAATCACCTGCCGACTATGCCAGAACCACTTGGCGAACACTCCGGAATCACTTGCCGGGCATGCAGGAACCACCTCTCAGACATGCCAGAACCCCGTGCCAATGACCCCGGAAGCACCAGCCGAGCACGCCGGAACCACCTGCTCGACTCGCCAGAACCACCTGCCGATCACGCAAAAATCACCTGCCGGCTACGCCACAACCAGTTGGGGAACACTTTGGAATCACCTGCCAGGCTTGCTGGAACCACCTGCCAGTCATGCCAAAATCACCTGCCAACTACGCCAGAACCGCTTGGCGGACACTGCGGAAACACCTGTCGGGCCGGCTGGAACCACATCTCAGACGTGCCAGAAACGTGTTCATGAGATGCTGGAACCACACCCCGAACAGACGGATACCACCTGCCAGAACCGCCTGAACCACCTGCTGAGCACGCCGGAACCACCTGCTCGACTCACCGGTACCACCTCCCTGAAACGCCAAAATCACCTGCTGGGTATGCCAGAACCACTTGGCGGACACTCCGGAATCATCTGCCGGACATGCCGGAACCAGCTCTCAGACACACCAGAACCAAGTGCCGGAGACGCCGGAAGCACCTGCCGAGCATGCCGGAGCCACCTGCTCGACTCGCCAGAAACACCTGCCGGACACGCCAAAATCACCTGCCGGGTACGCAAGAACCACCTGGCGGACACTACGGAATCACCTGCCGCGCATGCCGGAACCACCTCTCAGACGTGCCGGAAGCACGTGCCGGACACGCCGGAAACACCTACCGGACAGACCGGAACCACCTGCCAAGAACGCCGGAGCCACCTGTTCGACTCGCTGGAACCACCTGCCGGACAGGCCAATATCAACTGCTGGCTATGCCAGAACCACCTGGGGGACAGTCCGGGATCACCTGCCAGCCATGGCGGAACCACCTCTCAGACGTACCAGAACCACCTGCCGGAGAAGCTGGAAACACGTCCTGGACAGACTGGAACCACCTGACGGCCATGCCTGAACCACCTGCCGAGCACGGCGGAACCACCCGCCGGACACGCCAAAATCACCTGCGGGCTACGCCAGAACCACTTGGACGACTCTCCGAAATGACCTGCCGGGCATGTTGGAACCACCTCTCAGACGTGCCAGAAGCACGTGGCGGACAGTCTGTAATCACCCGTTGGGCATACGCAACCACCTCTGAGACGTACCAGAACCACGTGCCGTGCACGCCGGAACCACCTACCGGACAGACCGGAATCAACTTTTGGGCATGCCGGAACCACCAGTCAGATGTGCCAGAAACACGTGCCGGAGACGCCGGAAGCACCTGCCGAGCACGTCGCAACCACCTGCTCAACTCGCCTGAACCACCTGCCGGACACGCCAAAATCACCTGCCCGCTACACCAGCACCACTTCGGGGACAAGCCGGAATCACGTGAGGGGCATGCCGGCACAGCCTCTCAGACTGAACCTCGTGCCGGACACCACAGAACCACCTGCCGGACAGACCGGAACCACCTGCCGGACACGCCGGAACCACCGGCTCGACCCGCCGGAACGACCGCTGGACATGCAAAATCACCTGCCGGCTACGCCGGAAACACTTGGGGAACACTCCGGAATCACCTGCCGGGCATGCCGGAACCACCTCTCAGATATGCCAGAACCACGTGCCAATGACCCCGCAAGCACCTGCCGAGCACGCCGGAACCACCTGCTCGACTCGCCAGAACCACCTGCCGGACACGCAAAAATCACCTGCCGCCTACGCCACAACCAGTTGGGGAACACTTCGGAATCACCTGCCGGGCTTGCTGGAACCACCTGCCGGTCATGCCCAAATCACCTGCCAACTACGCCAGTACCACTTGGCGGACACTGTGGAAACACCTGTCGGGCCGGCCGGAACCACATCTCAGACGTGCCAGAACCATGTGCATGAGATGCTGGAACCACACCCCGAACAGACGGAAAACACCTGCCAGACCCGTCTGAACAACCTGCCGAGCACGCCGGAGCCACCTGCTCGACTCGCCGGAACCACCTACCTGACATGCCCAAATCACCAGCCGGGTATGCCAGAACCACTTGGCGGACACTCCGGAATCATCTGCCAGACATGCCGGAACCAGCTCTCAGACACACCAGAACCACGTGCCGGAGACGCCGGAAGCACCTGCCGAGCATGCCGGAACCACCTGCTCGACTCGCCAGAAACACCTGCCGGACACGCCAAAATCACCTGCCGGGTACGCCAGAACCACCTGGCGGACACTCCGAAACCACCTGTCGCGCATGCCGGAACCACCTCTCAGACGTGCCGGAAGCACGTGCCGGACACGCCGGAATCACCTACCGGACAGACCGGAACCACCTGCCGAGCACGCCGGAGCCACCTGTTCGACTCGCTGGAACCACCTGCCGGACAGGCCAATATCAACTGCTGGCTATGCCAGAACCACCTGGGGGACGGTCCGGAATCACCTGCCAGCCATGGCGGAACCACCTCTCAGACATACCAGAACCACCTGCCGGAGAAGCTGGAAACACGTCCTGGACAGTCTGGAACCACCTGCCGGCCAAGCCTGAACCACCTGCCAAGCACAACGGAACAACCTGCCAGACACGCCAAAATCACCTTCGTGTTATGCCAGAAACACTTGGAGGACTCTCTGGGATGACCTGCCGGGCATGCCGGAACCACCTCTCAGACGTGCCAGAACCATGTGGCGGACAGTCCGGAATCACCTGTTGGGCATGCGCAACCACCTCTGAGACGTACCAGAACCACATGACGTGCAGGCTGGAACCACCTACCGGACAGACCGGAATCACCTTTCGGGCATGCCGGAACCACCTGTCAGATGTGCCAGAAACACGTGCCGGAGACGCCGGAAGCACCTGCCAAGCACGTTGGAACCACCTGCTCAACTCGCCTGAACCACCTGCAGGACATGCCAAAATCACCTGCCGACTATGCCAGAACCACTTGGCGAACACTCCGGAATCACTTGCCGGGCATGCAGGAACCACCTCTCAGACATGCCAGAACCCCGTGCCAATGACCCCGGAAGCACCAGCCGAGCACGCCGGAACCACCTGCTCGACTCGCCAGAACCACCTGCCGATCACGCAAAAATCACCTGCCGGCTACGCCACAACCAGTTGGGGAACACTTTGGAATCACCTGCCAGGCTTGCTGGAACCACCTGCCAGTCATGCCAAAATCACCTGCCAACTACGCCAGAACCGCTTGGCGGACACTGCGGAAACACCTGTCGGGCCGGCTGGAACCACATCTCAGACGTGCCAGAAACGTGTTCATGAGATGCTGGAACCACACCCCGAACAGACGGATACCACCTGCCAGAACCGCCTGAACCACCTGCTGAGCACGCCGGAACCACCTGCTCGACTCACCGGTACCACGTCCCTGACATGCCAAAATCACCTGCTGGGTATGCCAGAACCACTTGGCGGACACTCCGGAATCATCTGCCGGACATGCCAGAACCAGCTCACAGACACACCAGAACCAAGTGCCGGAGACGCCGGAAGCACCTGCCGAGCATGCCGGAGCCACCTGCTCGACTCGCCAGAAACACCTGCCGGACACGCCAAAATCACCTGCCGGGTACGCAAGAACCACCTGGCGGACACTACGGAATCACCTGCCGCGCATGCCGGAACCACCTCTCAGACGTGCCGGAAGCACGTGCCGGACACGCCGGAAACACCTACCGGACAGACCGGAACCACCTGCCAAGAACGCCGGAGCCACCTGTTCGACTCGCTGGAACCACCTGCCGGACAGGCCAATATCAACTGCTGGCTATGCCAGAACCACCTGGGGGACGGTCCGGAATCACCTGCCAGCCATGGCGGAACCACCTCTCAGACGTACCAGAACCACCTGCCGGAGAAGCTGGAAACACGTCCTGGACAGTCTGGAACCACCTGCCGGCCATGCCTGAACCACCTGCCGAGCACAACGGAACAACCTGCCAGACACGCCAAAATCACCTTCGTGTTATGCCAGAACCACTTGGAGGACTCTCTGGGATGACCTGCCGGGCATGCCGGAACCACCTCTCAGACGTGCCAGAACCATGTGGCGGACAGTCCGGAATCACCTGTTGGGCATACGCAACCACCTCTGAGACGTACCAGAACCACATGCCGTGCAGGCTGGAACCACCTACCGGACAGACCGGAATCACCTTTCGGGCATGCCGGAACCACCAGTCAGATGTGCCAGAAACACGTGCCGGAGACGCCGGAAGCACCTGCCAAGCACGTTGGAACCACCTGCTCAACTCGCCTGAACCACCTGCCGGACATGCCAAAATCACCTGCCGACTATGCCAGAACCACTTGGCGAACACTCCGGAATCACTTGCCGGGCATGCAGGAACCACCTCTCAGACATGCCAGAACCCCGTGCCAATGACCCCGGAAGCACCAGCCGAGCACGCCGGAACCACCTGCTCGACTCGCCAGAACCACCTGCCGATCACGCAAAAATCACCTGCCGGCTACGCCACAACCAGTTGGGGAACACTTTGGAATCACCTGCCAGGCTTGCTGGAACCACCTGCCAGTCATGCCAAAATCACCTGCCAACTACGCCAGAACCGCTTGGCGGACACTGCGGAAACACCTGTCGGGCCGGCTGGAACCACATCTCAGACGTGCCAGAAACGTGTTCATGAGATGCTGGAACCACACCCCGAACAGACGGATACCACCTGCCAGAACCGCCTGAACCACCTGCTGAGCACGCCGGAACCACCTGCTCGACTCACCGGTACCACCTCCCTGACACGCCAAAATCACCTGCTGGGTATGCCAGAACCACTTGGCGGACACTCCGGAATCATCTGCCGGACATGCCGGAACCAGCTCTCAGACACACCAGAACCAAGTGCCGGAGACGCCGGAAGCACCTGCCGAGCATGCCGGAGCCACCTGCTCGACTCGCCAGAAACACCTGCCGGACACGCCAAAATCACCTGCCGGGTACGCAAGAACCACCTGGCGGACACTACGGAATCACCTGCCGCGCATGCCGGAACCACCTCTCAGACGTGCCGGAAGCACGTGCCGGACACGCCGGAAACACCTACCGGACAGACCGGAACCACCTGCCAAGAACGCCGGAGCCACCTGTTCGACTCGCTGGAACCACCTGCCGGACAGGCCAATATCAACTGCTGGCTATGCCAGAACCACCTGGGGGACAGTCCGGAATCACCTGCCAGCCATGGCGGAACCACCTCTCAGACGTACCAGAACCACCTGCCGGAGAAGCTGGAAACACGTCCTGGACAGACTGGAACCACCTGACGGCCATGCCTGAACCACCTGCCGAGCACGGCGGAACCACCCGCCGGACACGCCAAAATCACCTGCGGGCTACGCCAGAACCACTTGGACGACTCTCCGAAATGACCTGCCGGGCATGTTGGAACCACCTCTCAGACGTGCCAGAAGCACGTGGCGGACAGTCCGTAATCACCCGTTGGGCATACGCAACCACCTCTGAGACGTACCAGAACCACGTGCCGTGCACGCCGGAACCACCTACCGGACAGACCGGAATCAACTTTTGGGCATGCCGGAACCACCAGTCAGATGTGCCAGAAACACGTGCCGGAGACGCCGGAAGCACCTGCCGAGCACGTCGCAACCACCTGCTCAACTCGCCTGAACCACCTGCCGGACACGCCAAAATCACCTGCCCGCTACACCAGCACCACTTCGGGGACAAGCCGGAATCACGTGAGGGGCATGCCGGCACAGCCTCTCAGACTGAACCTCGTGCCGGACACCACAGAACCACCTGCCGGACAGACCGGAACCACCTGCCGGACACGCCGGAACCACCGGCTCGACCCGCCGGAACGACCGCTGGACATGCAAAATCACCTGCCGGCTACGCCAGAAACACTTGGCGAACACTCCGGAATCACCTGCCGGGCATGCCGGAACCACCTCTCAGATATGCCAGAACCACGTGCCAATGACCCCGCAAGCACCTGCCGAGCACGCCGGAACCACCTGCTCGACTCGCCAGAACCACCTGCCGGACACGCAAAAATCACCTGCCGGCTACGCCACAACCAGTTGGGGAACACTTCGGAATCACCTGCCGGGCTTGCTGGAACCACCTGCCGGTCATGCCAAAATCACCTGCCAACTACGCCAGTACCACTTGGCGGACACTGTGGAAACACCTGTCGGGCCGGCCGGAACCACATCTCAGACGTGCCAGAACCATGTGCATGAGATGCTGGAACCACACCCCGAACAGACGGAAAACACCTGCCAGACCCGTCTGAACAACGTGCCGAGCACGCCGGAGCCACCTGCTCGACTCGCCGGAACCACCTACCTGACATGCCCAAATCACCAGCCGGGTATGCCAGAACCACTTGGCGGACACTCCGGAATCATCTGCCGGACATGCCGGAACCAGCTCTCAGACACACCAGAACCACGTGCCGGAGACGCCGGAAGCACCTGCCGAGCATGCCGGAGCCACCTGCTCGACTCGCCAGAAACACCTGCCGGACACGCCAAAATCACCTGCCGGGTACGCCAGAACCACCTGGCGGACACTCCGAAACCACCTGTCGCGCATGCCGGAACCACCTCTCAGACGTGCCGGAAGCACGTGCCGGACACGCCGGAATCACCTACCGGACAGACCGGAACCACCTGCCGAGCACGCCGGAGCCACCTGTTCGACTCGCTGGAACCACCTGCCGGACAGGCCAATATCAACTGCTGGCTATGCCAGAACCACCTGGGGGACGGTCCGGAATCACCTGCCAGCCATGGCGGAACCACCTCTCAGACGTACCAGAACCACCTGCCGGAGAAGCTGGAAACACGTCCTGGACAGTCTGGAACCACCTGCCGGCCAAGCCTGAACCACCTGCCAAGCACAACGGAACAACCTGCCAGACACGCCAAAATCACCTGCGTGTTATGCCAGAACCACTTGGAGGACTCTCTGGGATGACCTGCCGGGCATGCCGGAACCACCTCTCAGACGTGCCAGAACCATGTGGCGGACAGTCCGGAATCACCTGTTGGGCATGCGCAACCACCTCTGAGACGTACCAGAACCACATGCCGTGCAGGCTGGAACCACCTACCGGACAGACCGGAATCACCTTTCGGGCATGCCGGAACCACCTGTCAGATGTGCCAGAAACACGTGCCGGAGACGCCGGAAGCACCTGCCAAGCACGTTGGAACCACCTGCTCAACTCGCCTGAACCACCTGCCGGACATGCCAAAATCACCTGCCGACTATGCCAGAACCACTTGGCGAACACTCCGGAATCACTTGCCGGGCATGCAGGAACCACCTCTCAGACATGCCAGAACCCCGTGCCAATGACCCCGGAAGCACCAGCCGAGCACGCCGGAACCACCTGCTCGACTCGCCAGAACCACCTGCCGATCACGCAAAAATCACCTGCCGGCTACGCCACAACCAGTTGGTGAACACTTTGGAATCACCTGCCAGGCTTGCTGGAACCACCTGCCAGTCATGCCAAAATCACCTGCCAACTACGCCAGAACCGCTTGGCGGACACTGCGGAAACACCTGTCGGGCCGGCTGGAACCACATCTCAGACGTGCCAGAAACGTGTTCATGAGATGCTGGAACCACACCCCGAACAGACGGATACCACCTGCCAGAACCGCCTGAACCACCTGCTGAGCACGCCGGAACCACCTGCTCGACTCACCGGTACCACCTCCCTGACACACCAAAATCACCTGCTGGGTATGCCAGAACCACTTGGCGGACACTCCGGAATCATCTGCCGGACATGCCGGAACCAGCTCTCAGACACACCAGAACCAAGTGCCGGAGACGCCGGAAGCACCTGCCGAGCATGCCGGAGCCACCTGCTCGACTCGCCAGAAACACCTGCCGGACACGCCAAAATCACCTGCCGGGTATGCCAGAACCACCTGGCGGACACTACGGAATCACCTGCCGCGCATGCCGGAACCACCTCTCAGACGTGCCGGAAGCACGTGCCAGACACGCCGGAAACACCTACCGGACAGACCGGAACCACCTGCCAAGAACGCCGGAGCCACCTGTTCGACTCGCTGGAACCACCTGCCGGACAGGCCAATATCAACTGCTGGCTATGCCAGAACCACCTGGGGGACAGTCCGGGATCACCTGCCAGCCATGGCGGAACCACCTCTCAGACGTACCAGAACCACCTGCCGGAGAAGCTGGAAACACGTCCTGGACAGACTGGAACCACGTGACGGCCATGCCTGAACCACCTGCCGAGCACGGCGGAACCACCCGCCGGACACGCCAAAATCACCTGCGGGCTACGCCAGAACCACTTGGACAACTCTCCGAAATGACCTGCCGGGCATGTTGGAACCACCTCTCAGACGTGCCAGAAGCACGTGGCGGACAGTCCGGAATCACCCGTTGGGCATACGCAACCACCTCTGAGACGTACCAGAACCACGTGCCGTGCACGCCGGAACCACCTACCGGACAGACCGGAATCAACTTTTGGGCATGCCGGAACCACCAGTCAGATGTGCCAGAAACACGTGCCGGAGACGCCGGAAGCACCTGCCGAGCACGTCGCAAGCACCTGCTCAACTCGCCTGAACCACCTGCCGGACACGCCAAAATCACCTGCCCGCTACACCAGCACCACTTCGGGGACAAGCCGGAATCACGTGAGGGGCATGCCGGCACAGCCTCTCAGACTGAACCTCGTGCCGGACACCACAGAACCACCTGCCGGACAGACCGGAACCACCTGCCGGACACGCCGGAACCACCGGCTCGACCCGCCGGAACGACCGCTGGACATGCAAAATCACCTGCCGGCTACGCCAGAAACACTTGGCGAACACTCCGGAATCACCTGCCGGGCATGCCGGAACCACCTCTCAGATATGCCACAACCACATGCCAATGACTTCGCAAGCACCTGCCGAGCACGCCGGAACCACCTGCTCGACTCGCCAGAACCACCTGCCGGACACGCAAAAATCACCTGCCGGCTATGCCACAACCAGTTGGGGAACACTTCGGAATCACCTGCCGGGCTTGCTGGAACCACCTGCCGGTCATGCCAAAATCACCTGCCAACTACGCCAGTACCACTTGGCGGACACTGTGGAAACACCTGTCGGGCCGGCCGGAACCACATCTCAGACGTGCCAGAACCATGTGCATGAGATGCTGGAACCACACCCCGAACAGACGGAAAACACCTGCCAGACCCGTCTGAACAACCTGCCGAGCACGCCGGAGCCACCTGCTCGACTCGCCGGAACCACCTACCTGACATGCCCAAATCACCAGCCGGGTATGCCAGAACCACTTGGCGGACACTCCGGAATCATCTGCCGGACATGCCGGAACCAGCTCTCAGACACACCAGAACCACGTGCCGGAGACGCCGGAAGCACCTGCCGAGCATGCCGGAGCCACCTGCTCGACTCGCCAGAAACACCTGCCGGACACGCCAAAATCACCTGCCGGGTACGCCAGAACCACCTGGCGGACACTCCGAAACCACCTGTCGCGCATGCCGGAACCACCTCTCAGACGTGCCGGAAGCACGTGCCGGACACGCCGGAATCACCTACCGGACAGACCGGAACCACCTGCCGAGCACGCCGGAGCCACCTGTTCGACTCGCTGGAACCACCTGCCGGACAGGCCAATATCAACTGCTGGCTATGCCAGAACCACCTGGGGGACGGTCCGGAATCACCTGCCAGCCATGTCGGAACCACCTCTCAGACGTACCAGAACCACCTGCCGGAGAAGCTGGAAACATGTCCTGGACTGTCTGGAACCACCTGCCGGCCAAGCCTGAACCACCTGCCAAGCACAACGGAACAACCTGCCAGACACGCCAAAATCACCTGCGTGTTATGCTAGAACCACTTGGAGGACTCTCTGGGATGACCTGCCGGGCATGCCGGAACCACCTCTCAGACGTGCCAGAACCATGTGGCGGACAGTCCGGAATCACCTGTTGGGCATGCGCAACCACCTCTGAGACGTACCAGAACCACATGCCGTGCAGGCTGGAACCACCTACCGGACAGACCGGAATCACCTTTCGGGCATGCCGGAACTACCTGTCAGATGTGCCAGAAACACGTGCCGGAGACGCCGGAAGCACCTGCCAAGCACGTTGGAACCACCTGCTCAACTCGCCTGAACCACCTGCCGGACATGCCAAAATCACCTGCCGACTACGCCAGAACCACTTGGCGAACACTCCGGAATCACTTGCCGGGCATGCAGGAACCACCTCTCAGACATGCCAGAACCCCGTGCCAATGACCCCGGAAGCACCAGCCGAGCACGCCGGAACCACCTGCTCGACTCGCCAGAACCACCTGCCGATCACGCAAAAATCACCTGCCGGCTACGCCACAACCAGTGGGTGAACACTTTGGAATCACCTGCCAGGCTTGCTGGAACCACCTGCCAGTCATGCCAAAATCACCTGCCAACTACGCCAGAACCGCTTGGCGGACACTGCGGAAACACCTGTCGGGCCGGCTGGAACCACATCTCAGACGTGCCAGAAACGTGTTCATGAGATGCTGGAACCACACCCCGAACAGACGGATACCACCTGCCAGAACCGCCTGAACCACCTGCTGAGCACGCCGGAACCACCTGCTCGACTCACCGGTACCACCTCCCTGACACGCCAAAATCACCTGCTGGGTATGCCAGAACCACTTGGCGGACACTCCGGAATCATCTGCCGGACATGCCGGAACCAGCTCTCAGACACACCAGAACCAAGTGCCGGAGACGCCGGAAGCACCTGCCGAGCATGCCGGAGCCACCTGCTCGACTCGCCAGAAACACCTGCCGGACACGCCAAAATCACCTGCCGGGTACGCCAGAACCACCTGGCGGACACTACGGAATCACCTGCCGCGCATGCCGGAACCACCTCTCAGACGTGCCGGAAGCACGTGCCGGACACGCCGGAAACACCTACCGGACAGACCGGAACCACCTGCCAAGAACGCCGGAGCCACCTGTTCGACTCGCTGGAACCACCTGCCGGACAGGCCAATATCAACTGCTGGCTATGCCAGAACCACCTGGGGGACAGTCCGGGATCACCTGCCAGCCATGGCGGAACCACCTCTCAGACGTACCAGAACCACCTGCCGGAGAAGCTGGAAACACGTCCTGGACAGACTGGAACCACCTGACGGCCATGCCTGAACCACCTGCCGAGCACGGCGGAACCACCCGCCGGACACGCCAAAATCACCTGCGGGCTACGCCAGAACCACTTGGACGACTCTCCGAAATGACCTGCCGGGCATGTTGGAACCACCTCTCAGACGTGCCAGAAGCACGTGGCGGACAGTCCGGAATCACCCGTTGGGCATACGCAACCACCTCTGAGACGTACCAGAACCACGTGCCGTGCACGGCGGAACCACCTACCGGACAGACCTGAATCAACTTTTGGGCATGCCGGAACCACCAGTCAGATGTGCCAGAAACACGTGCCGGAGACGCCGGAAGCACCTGCCGAGCACGTCGCAAGCACCTGCTCAACTCGCCTGAACCACCTGCCGGACACGCCAAAATCACCTGCCCGCTACACCAGCACCACTTCGGGGACAAGCCGGAATCACGTGAGGGGCATGCCGGCACAGCCTCTCAGACTGAACCTCGTGCCGGACACCACAGAACCACCTGCCGGACAGACCGGAACCACCTGCCGGACACGCCGGAACCACCGGCTCGACCCGCCGGAACGACCGCTGGACATGCAAAATCACCTGCCGGCTACGCCAGAAACACTTGGCGAAAACTCCGGAATCACCTGCCGGGCATGCCGGAACCACCTCTCAGATATGCCACAACCACATGCCAATGACTTCGCAAGCACCTGCCGAGCACGCCGGAACCACCTGCTCGACTCGCCAGAACCACCTGCCGGACACGCAAAAATCACCTGCCGGCTACGCCACAACCAGTTGGGGAACACTTCGGAATCACCTGCCGGGCTTGCTGGAACCACCTGCCGGTCATGCCAAAATCACCTGCCAACTACGCCAGTACCACTTGGCGGACACTGCGGAAACACCTGTCGGGCCGGCTGGAACCACATCTCAGACGTGCCAGAAACGTGTTCATGAGATGCTGGAACCACACCCCGAACAGACGGATACCACCTGCCAGAACCGCCTGAACCACCTGCTGAGCACGCCGGAGCCACCTGCTCGACTCGCCAGAAACACCTGCCGGACACGCCAAAATCACCTGCCGGGTACGCCAGAACCACCTGGCGGACACTCCGAAACCACCTGTCGCGCATGCCGGAACCACCTCTCAGACGTGCCGGAAGCACGTGCCGGACACGCCGGAATCACCTACCGGACAGACCGGAACCACCTGCCGAGCACGCCGGAGCCACCTGTTCGACTCGCTGGAACCACCTGCCGGACAGGCCAATATCAACTGCTGGCTATGCCAGAACCACCTGGGGGACAGTCCGGGATCACCTGCCAGCCATGGCGGAACCACCTCTCAGACGTACCAGAACCACCTGCCGGAGAAGCTGGAAACACGTCCTGGACAGTCTGGAACCACCTGCCGGCCAAGCCTGAACCACCTGCCGAGCACAACGGAACAACCTGCCAGACACGCCAAAATCACCTGCGTGTTATGCCAGAACCACTTGGAGGACTCTCTGGGATGACCTGCCGGGCATGCCGGAACCACCTCTCAGACGTGCCAGAACCATGTGGCGGACAGTCCGGAATCACCTGTTGGGCATGCGCAACCACCTCTGAGACGTACCAGAACCACATGCCGTGCAGGCTGGAACCACCTACCGGACAGACCAGAATCACCTTTCGGGCATGCCGGAACTACCTGTCAGATGTGCCAGAAACTCGTGCCGGAGACGCTGGAAGCACCTGCCAAGCACGTTGGAACCACCTGCTCAACTCGCCTGAACCACCTGCCGGACATGCCAAAATCACCTGCCGACTATGCCAGAACCACTTGGCGAACACTCCGGAATCACTTGCCGGGCATGCAGGAACCACCTCTCAGACATGCCAGAACCCCGTGCCAATGACCCCGGAAGCACCAGCCGAGCACGCCGGAACCACCTGCTCGACTCGCCAGAACCACCTGCCGATCACGCAAAAATCACCTGCCGGCTACGCCACAACCAGTTGGGGAACACTTTGGAATCACCTGCCAGGCTTGCTGGAACCACCTGCCAGTCATGCCAAAATCACCTGCCAACTACGCCAGAACCGCTTGGCGGACACTGCGGAAACACCTGTCGGGCCGGCTGGAACCACATCTCAGACGTGCCAGAAACGTGTTCATGAGATGCTGGAACCACACCCCGAACAGACGGATACCACCTGCCAGAACCGCCTGAACCACCTGCTGAGCACGCCGGAACCACCTGCTCGACTCACCGGTACCACCTCCCTGAAACGCCAAAATCACCTGCTGGGTATGCCAGAACCACTTGGCGGACACTCCGGAATCATCTGCCGGACATGCCGGAACCAGCTCTCAGACACACCAGAACCAAGTGCCGGAGACGCCGGAAGCACCTGCCGAGCATGCCGGAGCCACCTGCTCGACTCGCCAGAAACACCTGCCGGACACGCCAAAATCACCTGCCGGGTACGCAAGAACCACCTGGCGGACACTACGGAATCACCTGCCGCGCATGCCGGAACCACCTCTCAGACGTGCCGGAAGCACGTGCCGGACACGCCGGAAACACCTACCGGACAGACCGGAACCACCTGCCAAGAACGCCGGAGCCACCTGTTCGACTCGCTGGAACCACCTGCCGGACAGGCCAATATCAACTGCTGGCTATGCCAGAACCACCTGGGGGACAGTCCGGGATCACCTGCCAGCCATGGCGGAACCACCTCTCAGACGTACCAGAACCACCTGCCGGAGAAGCTGGAAACACGTCCTGGACAGACTGGAACCACGTGACGGCCATGCCTGAACCACCTGCCGAGCACGGCGGAACCACCCGCCGGACACGCCAAAATCACCTGCGGGCTATGCCAGAACCACTTGGACGACTCTCCGAAATGACCTGCCGGGCATGTTGGAACCACCTCTCAGACGTGCCAGAAGCACGTGGCGGACAGTCCGGAATCACCTGTTGGGCATACGCAACCACCTCTGAGACGTACCAGAACCACGTGCCGTGCACGCCGGAACCACCTACCGGACAGACCGGAATCAACTTTTGGGCATGCCGGAACCACCAGTCAGATGTGCCAGAAACACGTGCCGGAGACGCCGGAAGCACCTGCCGAGCACGTCGCAAGCACCTGCTCAACTCGCCTGAACCACCTGCCGGACACGCCAAAATCACCTGCCCGCTACACCAGCACCACTTCGGGGACAAGCCGGAATCACGTGAGGGGCATGCCGGCACAGCCTCTCAGACTGAACCTCGTGCCGGACACCACAGAACCACCTGCCGGACAGACCGGAACCACCTGCCGGACACGCCGGAACCACCGGCTCGACCCGCCGGAACGACCGCTGGACATGCAAAATCACCTGCCGGCTACGCCAGAAACACTTGGCGAACACTCCGGAATCACCTGCCGGGCATGCCGGAACCACCTCTCAGATATGCCAGAACCACGTGCCAATGACCCCGCAAGCACCTGCCGAGCACGCCGGAACCACCTGCTCGACTCGCCAGAACCACCTGCCGGACACGCAAAAATCACCTGCCGCCTACGCCACAACCAGTTGGGGAACACTTCGGAATCACCTGCCGGGCTTGCTGGAACCACCTGCCGGTCATGCCCAAATCACCTGCCAACTACGCCAGTACCACTTGGCGGACACTGTGGAAACACCTGTCGGGCCGGCCGGAACCACATCTCAGACGTGCCAGAACCATGTGCATGAGATGCTGGAACCACACCCCGAACAGACGGAAAACACCTGCCAGACCCGTCTGAACAACCTGCCGAGCACGCCGGAGCCACCTGCTCGACTCGCCGGAACCACCTACCTGACATGCCCAAATCACCAGCCGGGTATGCCAGAACCACTTGGCGGACACTCCGGAATCATCTGCCGGACATGCCGGAACCAGCTCTCAGACACACCAGAACCACGTGCCGGAGACGCCGGAAGCACCTGCCGAGCATGCCGGAGCCACCTGCTCGACTCGCCAGAAACACCTGCCGGACACGCCAAAATCACCTGCCGGGTACGCCAGAACCACCTGGCGGACACTCCGAAACCACCTGTCGCGCATGCCGGAACCACCTCTCAGACGTGCCGGAAGCACGTGCCGGACACGCCGGAATCACCTACCGGACAGACCGGAACCACCTGCCGAGCACGCCGGAGCCACCTGTTCGACTCGCTGGAACCACCTGCCGGACAGGCCAATATCAACTGCTGGCTATGCCAGAACCACCTGGGGGACGGTCCGGAATCACCTGCCAGCCATGTCGGAACCACCTCTCAGACGTACCAGAACCACCTGCCGGAGAAGCTGGAAACATGTCCTGGACTGTCTGGAACCACCTGCCGGCCAAGCCTGAACCACCTGCCAAGCACAACGGAACAACCTGCCAGACACGCCAAAATCACCTGCGTGTTATGCTAGAACCACTTGGAGGACTCTCTGGGATGACCTGCCGGGCATGCCGGAACCACCTCTCAGACGTGCCAGAACCATGTGGCGGACAGTCCGGAATCACCTGTTGGGCATGCGCAACCACCTCTGAGACGTACCAGAACCACATGCCGTGCAGGCTGGAACCACCTACCGGACAGACCGGAATCACCTTTCGGGCATGCCGGAACTACCTGTCAGATGTGCCAGAAACACGTGCCGGAGACGCCGGAAGCACCTGCCAAGCACGTTGGAACCACCTGCTCAACTCGCCTGAACCACCTGCCGGACATGCCAAAATCACCTGCCGACTACGCCAGAACCACTTGGCGAACACTCCGGAATCACTTGCCGGGCATGCAGGAACCACCTCTCAGACATGCCAGAACCCCGTGCCAATGACCCCGGAAGCACCAGCCGAGCACGCCGGAACCACCTGCTCGACTCGCCAGAACCACCTGCCGATCACGCAAAAATCACCTGCCGGCTACGCCACAACCAGTGGGTGAACACTTTGGAATCACCTGCCAGGCTTGCTGGAACCACCTGCCAGTCATGCCAAAATCACCTGCCAACTACGCCAGAACCGCTTGGCGGACACTGCGGAAACACCTGTCGGGCCGGCTGGAACCACATCTCAGACGTGCCAGAAACGTGTTCATGAGATGCTGGAACCACACCCCGAACAGACGGATACCACCTGCCAGAACCGCCTGAACCACCTGCTGAGCACGCCGGAACCACCTGCTCGACTCACCGGTACCACCTCCCTGACACGCCAAAATCACCTGCTGGGTATGCCAGAACCACTTGGCGGACACTCCGGAATCATCTGCCGGACATGCCGGAACCAGCTCTCAGACACACCAGAACCAAGTGCCGGAGACGCCGGAAGCACCTGCCGAGCATGCCGGAGCCACCTGCTCGACTCGCCAGAAACACCTGCCGGACACGCCAAAATCACCTGCCGGGTACGCCAGAACCACCTGGCGGACACTACGGAATCACCTGCCGCGCATGCCGGAACCACCTCTCAGACGTGCCGGAAGCACGTGCCGGACACGCCGGAAACACCTACCGGACAGACCGGAACCACCTGCCAAGAACGCCGGAGCCACCTGTTCGACTCGCTGGAACCACCTGCCGGACAGGCCAATATCAACTGCTGGCTATGCCAGAACCACCTGGGGGACAGTCCGGGATCACCTGCCAGCCATGGCGGAACCACCTCTCAGACGTACCAGAACCACCTGCCGGAGAAGCTGGAAACACGTCCTGGACAGACTGGAACCACCTGACGGCCATGCCTGAACCACCTGCCGAGCACGGCGGAACCACCCGCCGGACACGCCAAAATCACCTGCGGGCTACGCCAGAACCACTTGGACGACTCTCCGAAATGACCTGCCGGGCATGTTGGAACCACCTCTCAGACGTGCCAGAAGCACGTGGCGGACAGTCCGGAATCACCCGTTGGGCATACGCAACCACCTCTGAGACGTACCAGAACCACGTGCCGTGCACGGCGGAACCACCTACCGGACAGACCTGAATCAACTTTTGGGCATGCCGGAACCACCAGTCAGATGTGCCAGAAACACGTGCCGGAGACGCCGGAAGCACCTGCCGAGCACGTCGCAAGCACCTGCTCAACTCGCCTGAACCACCTGCCGGACACGCCAAAATCACCTGCCCGCTACACCAGCACCACTTCGGGGACAAGCCGGAATCACGTGAGGGGCATGCCGGCACAGCCTCTCAGACTGAACCTCGTGCCGGACACCACAGAACCACCTGCCGGACAGACCGGAACCACCTGCCGGACACGCCGGAACCACCGGCTCGACCCGCCGGAACGACCGCTGGACATGCAAAATCACCTGCCGGCTACGCCAGAAACACTTGGCGAAAACTCCGGAATCACCTGCCGGGCATGCCGGAACCACCTCTCAGATATGCCACAACCACATGCCAATGACTTCGCAAGCACCTGCCGAGCACGCCGGAACCACCTGCTCGACTCGCCAGAACCACCTGCCGGACACGCAAAAATCACCTGCCGGCTACGCCACAACCAGTTGGGGAACACTTCGGAATCACCTGCCGGGCTTGCTGGAACCACCTGCCGGTCATGCCAAAATCACCTGCCAACTACGCCAGTACCACTTGGCGGACACTGCGGAAACACCTGTCGGGCCGGCTGGAACCACATCTCAGACGTGCCAGAAACGTGTTCATGAGATGCTGGAACCACACCCCGAACAGACGGATACCACCTGCCAGAACCGCCTGAACCACCTGCTGAGCACGCCGGAGCCACCTGCTCGACTCGCCAGAAACACCTGCCGGACACGCCAAAATCACCTGCCGGGTACGCCAGAACCACCTGGCGGACACTCCGAAACCACCTGTCGCGCATGCCGGAACCACCTCTCAGACGTGCCGGAAGCACGTGCCGGACACGCCGGAATCACCTACCGGACAGACCGGAACCACCTGCCGAGCACGCCGGAGCCACCTGTTCGACTCGCTGGAACCACCTGCCGGACAGGCCAATATCAACTGCTGGCTATGCCAGAACCACCTGGGGGACAGTCCGGGATCACCTGCCAGCCATGGCGGAACCACCTCTCAGACGTACCAGAACCACCTGCCGGAGAAGCTGGAAACACGTCCTGGACAGTCTGGAACCACCTGCCGGCCAAGCCTGAACCACCTGCCGAGCACAACGGAACAACCTGCCAGACACGCCAAAATCACCTGCGTGTTATGCCAGAACCACTTGGAGGACTCTCTGGGATGACCTGCCGGGCATGCCGGAACCACCTCTCAGACGTGCCAGAACCATGTGGCGGACAGTCCGGAATCACCTGTTGGGCATGCGCAACCACCTCTGAGACGTACCAGAACCACATGCCGTGCAGGCTGGAACCACCTACCGGACAGACCAGAATCACCTTTCGGGCATGCCGGAACTACCTGTCAGATGTGCCAGAAACTCGTGCCGGAGACGCTGGAAGCACCTGCCAAGCACGTTGGAACCACCTGCTCAACTCGCCTGAACCACCTGCCGGACATGCCAAAATCACCTGCCGACTATGCCAGAACCACTTGGCGAACACTCCGGAATCACTTGCCGGGCATGCAGGAACCACCTCTCAGACATGCCAGAACCCCGTGCCAATGACCCCGGAAGCACCAGCCGAGCACGCCGGAACCACCTGCTCGACTCGCCAGAACCACCTGCCGATCACGCAAAAATCACCTGCCGGCTACGCCACAACCAGTTGGGGAACACTTTGGAATCACCTGCCAGGCTTGCTGGAACCACCTGCCAGTCATGCCAAAATCACCTGCCAACTACGCCAGAACCGCTTGGCGGACACTGCGGAAACACCTGTCGGGCCGGCTGGAACCACATCTCAGACGTGCCAGAAACGTGTTCATGAGATGCTGGAACCACACCCCGAACAGACGGATACCACCTGCCAGAACCGCCTGAACCACCTGCTGAGCACGCCGGAACCACCTGCTCGACTCACCGGTACCACCTCCCTGAAACGCCAAAATCACCTGCTGGGTATGCCAGAACCACTTGGCGGACACTCCGGAATCATCTGCCGGACATGCCGGAACCAGCTCTCAGACACACCAGAACCAAGTGCCGGAGACGCCGGAAGCACCTGCCGAGCATGCCGGAGCCACCTGCTCGACTCGCCAGAAACACCTGCCGGACACGCCAAAATCACCTGCCGGGTACGCAAGAACCACCTGGCGGACACTACGGAATCACCTGCCGCGCATGCCGGAACCACCTCTCAGACGTGCCGGAAGCACGTGCCGGACACGCCGGAAACACCTACCGGACAGACCGGAACCACCTGCCAAGAACGCCGGAGCCACCTGTTCGACTCGCTGGAACCACCTGCCGGACAGGCCAATATCAACTGCTGGCTATGCCAGAACCACCTGGGGGACAGTCCGGGATCACCTGCCAGCCATGGCGGAACCACCTCTCAGACGTACCAGAACCACCTGCCGGAGAAGCTGGAAACACGTCCTGGACAGACTGGAACCACGTGACGGCCATGCCTGAACCACCTGCCGAGCACGGCGGAACCACCCGCCGGACACGCCAAAATCACCTGCGGGCTATGCCAGAACCACTTGGACGACTCTCCGAAATGACCTGCCGGGCATGTTGGAACCACCTCTCAGACGTGCCAGAAGCACGTGGCGGACAGTCCGGAATCACCTGTTGGGCATACGCAACCACCTCTGAGACGTACCAGAACCACGTGCCGTGCACGCCGGAACCACCTACCGGACAGACCGGAATCAACTTTTGGGCATGCCGGAACCACCAGTCAGATGTGCCAGAAACACGTGCCGGAGACGCCGGAAGCACCTGCCGAGCACGTCGCAACCAACTGCTCAACTCGCCTGAACCACCTGCCGGACACGCCAAAATCACCTGCCCGCTACACCAGCACCACTTCGGGGACAAGCCGGAATCACGTGAGGGGCATGCCGGCACAGCCTCTCAGACTGAACCTCGTGCCGGACACCACAGAACCACCTGCCGGACAGACCGGAACCACCTGCCGGACACGCCGGAACCACCGGCTCGACCCGCCGGAACGACCGCTGGACATGCAAAATCACCTGCCGGCTACGCCAGAAACACTTGGCGAACACTCCGGAATCACCTGCCGGGCATGCCGGAACCACCTCTCAGATATGCCAGAACCACGTGCCAATGACCCCGCAAGCACCTGCCGAGCACGCCGGAACCACCTGCTCGACTCGCCAGAACCACCTGCCGGACACGCAAAAATCACCTGCCGCCTACGCCACAACCAGTTGGGGAACACTTCGGAATCACCTGCCGGGCTTGCTGGAACCACCTGCCGGTCATGCCCAAATCACCTGCCAACTACGCCAGTACCACTTGGCGGACACTGTGGAAACACCTGTCGGGCCGGCCGGAACCACATCTCAGACGTGCCAGAACCATGTGCATGAGATGCTGGAACCACACCCCGAACAGACGGAAAACACCTGCCAGACCCGTCTGAACAACCTGCCGAGCACGCCGGAGCCACCTGCTCGACTCGCCGGAACCACCTACCTGACATGCCCAAATCACCAGCCGGGTATGCCAGAACCACTTGGCGGACACTCCGGAATCATCTGCCGGACATGCCGGAACCAGCTCTCAGACACACCAGAACCACGTGCCGGAGACGCCGGAAGCACCTGCCGAGCATGCCGGAGCCACCTGCTCGACTCGCCAGAAACACCTGCCGGACACGCCAAAATCACCTGCCGGGTACGCCAGAACCACCTGGCGGACACTCCGAAACCACCTGTCGCGCATGCCGGAACCACCTCTCAGACGTGCCGGAAGCACGTGCCGGACACGCCGGAATCACCTACCGGACAGACCGGAACCACCTGCCGAGCACGCCGGAGCCACCTGTTCGACTCGCTGGAACCACCTGCCGGACAGGCCAATATCAACTGCTGGCTATGCCAGAACCACCTGGGGGACGGTCCGGAATCACCTGCCAGCCATGGCGGAACCACCTCTCAGACATACCAGAACCACCTGCCGGAGAAGCTGGAAACACGTCCTGGACAGTCTGGAACCACCTGCCGGCCAAGCCTGAACCACCTGCCAAGCACAACGGAACAACCTGCCAGACACGCCAAAATCACCTTCGTGTTATGCCAGAAACACTTGGAGGACTCTCTGGGATGACCTGCCGGGCATGCCGGAACCACCTCTCAGACGTGCCAGAACCATGTGGCGGACAGTCCGGAATCACCTGTTGGGCATGCGCAACCACCTCTGAGACGTACCAGAACCACATGACGTGCAGGCTGGAACCACCTACCGGACAGACCGGAATCACCTTTCGGGCATGCCGGAACCACCTGTCAGATGTGCCAGAAACACGTGCCGGAGACGCCGGAAGCACCTGCCAAGCACGTTGGAACCACCTGCTCAACTCGCCTGAACCACCTGCAGGACATGCCAAAATCACCTGCCGACTATGCCAGAACCACTTGGCGAACACTCCGGAATCACTTGCCGGGCATGCAGGAACCACCTCTCAGACATGCCAGAACCCCGTGCCAATGACCCCGGAAGCACCAGCCGAGCACGCCGGAACCACCTGCTCGACTCGCCAGAACCACCTGCCGATCACGCAAAAATCACCTGCCGGCTACGCCACAACCAGTTGGGGAACACTTTGGAATCACCTGCCAGGCTTGCTGGAACCACCTGCCAGTCATGCCAAAATCACCTGCCAACTACGCCAGAACCGCTTGGCGGACACTGCGGAAACACCTGTCGGGCCGGCTGGAACCACATCTCAGACGTGCCAGAAACGTGTTCATGAGATGCTGGAACCACACCCCGAACAGACGGATACCACCTGCCAGAACCGCCTGAACCACCTGCTGAGCACGCCGGAACCACCTGCTCGACTCACCGGTACCACGTCCCTGACATGCCAAAATCACCTGCTGGGTATGCCAGAACCACTTGGCGGACACTCCGGAATCATCTGCCGGACATGCCAGAACCAGCTCACAGACACACCAGAACCAAGTGCCGGAGACGCCGGAAGCACCTGCCGAGCATGCCGGAGCCACCTGCTCGACTCGCCAGAAACACCTGCCGGACACGCCAAAATCACCTGCCGGGTACGCAAGAACCACCTGGCGGACACTACGGAATCACCTGCCGCGCATGCCGGAACCACCTCTCAGACGTGCCGGAAGCACGTGCCGGACACGCCGGAA